>NC_088403.1:58716481-58991481 GCF_034236695.1 Oncorhynchus nerka
ACAGTGAGCCATGGCCAGCTGCCCTCTGACTGGTCCTGTACGACAACACACAGCTGTGCCGCGGTGCACAGTGACAGAAAGGCGAGGTCGAGACATAACATGTCCTGGCCCAAGAGACGGTCTGGAACCATCGGCTGCAAGTGGAGGGATGGAGTATCAGTGTGGGACTGAGCCTGAGTAGACAGTGGAGAGAAAGTCTTTGTTTGAAAAGGAGAGACCTTATATGTCTGGAACCATCGGCTGCAAGTGGAGGGATGGAGTATCAGTGTGGGACTGAGCCTGAGTAGACAGTGGAGAGAAAGGCTTTGTTTGAAAAGGAGAGACCTTATATGTCTGGAACCATCGGCTGCAAGTGGAGGGATGGAGTATCAGTGTGGGACTGAGCCTGAGTAGACAGTGGAGAGAAAGGCTTTGTTTGAAAAGGAGAGACCTTATATGACATTAACAGTCCGCCACTGGATCGTATGTAGTGACCGTTAATCAGAGGACACACAAACAGGGCTATTGGCCTGGCAAACATCCTGTGTGTGTGTGTGTTAAACTCCAGTTGTTGCTAGAGAACACAGGCAAAGTGCCAGGAGGGTAAGTGTACAAGTCCATCACTAAAGTGAGTTACCTCTCTCTGTCTCTCTCACCCTCCATCTCCTTCTCTATCTCTCTCTAACTTCCTCCATCTCTCTCTCTGTCTCTCACTCCCTCCATATCTCTCTGTCTCTCACTCCCTCCCTCCATCTCTCTCTCACTCTCTCCGCAGTGGGTCTCTCTCTATCTCTCACTCACTCCCTCCATCTCTCTCTCTCTCTCTCCCCAGTGGGTCTCTCTCTGTCTCTCACTTCCTCCATCTATCTCTCTCTCACTCTCTCCCCAGTGGGTCTCTCTCTGTCTCTCACTCCCTCCATCTATCTCTGTCTCTCACTCCCTCCATCTCTCTCACTCTCTCCCCAGTGGGTCTCTCTCTGTCTCTCACTGCCTCCATCTCTCTCACTCTCTCCCCAGTGGGTCTCTCTCTGTCTCTCTCTCACTCCCTCATCTCTCTCTCTCTCTCCCTCGCTCTCTGTCTCTCTCTCCCTCCATCTCTCTCTCCCTCCATCTCTCTCCCTCTCCCTCCCTCTCTCTCTCTCTCTCTCCCTCCATCTCTCTCTCTGTCTCCCACCCCCCCCTCTCTCTCTCTGTCTCTCTCTCCCTCCATCTCTCTCTCTCTCTCCCTCCATCTCTCTCAGTCCCTCCATCTCTCTCTCTCCCCCTCCATCTCTCTCACTCCCTCCATCTCTCTCTCTCTCCCCCTCTCTCTCTCTCTGTCTCTCTCTTCCTCCATCTCTCTCCCTCTCTCACTCCCTCCATCTCTCTCACTCCCTCCTCCATCTCTCTCTGTCTCTCACTCCCTCCATCTCTCTCTCACTCCCTCCATCTCTGGAATTTGCTACAAACACTTGACGGCATATAATCAGCACACAAACCTAACACAGCATTTGTAGCTGGGATTTTTATGTTTTTTTGATTGACAGATTTTTGGTGTAACCACACATTAACACACATATTCAGCAGCGAAACTTGATATACAGTAAACAAAAATATAAACAAAACATGCAACTATTTCAAAGATTTTACTGACTTCCAGTTCATATAAGGATATCTATCAATTGAAATGAATTCATTAGGCCTTAATCTATGGATTTTACATGACTGTTGGTCACTCCTTTGCATAGAGTAGATCAGACTGTTGATTGTGGCCTGTGGAATGTTGTCCCAATCCTCTACAATGGCTGTGCGAAGTTGCCGGATATTGGAACACGCTGTTGTAGACATCGATCCAGAGCATCCCAAACATGCTCAATGGGGGAAATGTCTGGTGAGTATGCAGGTCATGGAAGAACTGGGACATTTTCTGCTTCCATGAATTGTGTACAGATCCTTGCGACATGGGGCTGTGCATTATCCTGCTGAAACATGAGGTGATGGAGGTGGATGAATGGCACGACAACGGGCCTCAGGATCTCCGCAGTGTTTCTATGCATTCAAATCAATAAAATGCATTTTTTGAAATAACATTTTATTGAACCTTTATTTAACAGTTGGCCATCGAAGGTTTTAACTGAAGTCGGTTACGACGTCAAACTGCAGTGGTGAGGATTTTTATTTTTCTCAGGATGACGAGATGTGCTTCCCTGAGACAGTTTCTGACAGTTTGTGCAGAAATGATTTGGTTGTTCAAACCCACAGTTTCATCAGCTGTCCGGGTGGCTGGTCTCAGACAGTCCCGTAGGTGAAGAAGCCGGATGTGGAGGTCCTGGGCTTGCGTGATTATACGTGGTTTGCAGTTGGGAGGCCTATTGGACATACTGTCAAATTCTCTAAAACAACGTTTTAGGCAGCTTATGGTAGAGAAATGAACGTTCAGTTATCTGGCAACCGCTCTAGTAGACATACCTGTAGTCAGCATGCCAGTTGCACGCTCCCTCAAAACTTGAGACATCTGTAGCAAATTTTAGAGTATATTTTTATTGTCCCCAGCTTCTTGATATGCCATACCTGTCAGGTGGATGGATTACAGTTGAAGTCAGAAGTTTACATACACCTTAGCCAAATACATTTAAAGTCAGTTTTTCACAATTCCTGACATTTAATCCTAGTAAAAATACCCTGTCTTAGGTCAGTTAGGATCACCACTTTAAGAATGTGAAATGTCAGAATAATAGTAGAGAGAATGATTTATTTCAGGTGTATTTCTTTCATCACATTCCCAGTGGGTCAGACATTTACATACACTCAATTAGTATTTGGTAGCATTGTCTTTAAATTGTTTAACTTGGGTCAAACGTTTCGGGTAGCCTTCCACAAGTTTCCCGCAATAAGTTGGGTGAATTTTGGGCCATTCCTCCTGACAGAGCTGGTGTAACTGAGTCAGGTTTGTAGGCCTCCTTGCTCGCACAAGTTTTTTCAGTTCTGCCCACACATTTTCAATAGGATTGAGGTCAGGGCTTTGTGATGGCCACTCCAATACCTTGACTTTGTTGACCTTAAGCCATTTTGCCACAACTTTGGAAGTATGCTTGGGGTCATTGTCCATTTGGAAGGCCCATTTGCGACCAAGCTTTAACTTCCTGACTGATGTCTTGAGATGTTGCTTCAATATATCTACATAATTGTCAATCCTCATGATGTCATCTATTTTGTGAAGTGCACCAGTCCTTCCTGCAGCAAAGTACCCCCACAACATGATGCTGACACCCCCGTGCTTCACGGTTGGGAGGGTGTTCTTCGGCTTGCAAGCCTCCCCCTTTTTCCTCCAAACATAATGATGGTCATTTTGGCCAAAACAGTTCTATTTTTGTTTCATCAGACCAGAGGACATTTCTCGAAAAAGTACGATCTTTGTTCCCATGTGCAGTTGCAAACCGTAGTCTGGCTTTTTTAATGGTGGTTTTGGAGCAGTGGCCTCTTCCTTGCTCAGGGGCCTTTCAGGTTATGTCGATATAAGACTTGTTTTACTGTGGATTTAGATACTTTTGTACCTGTTTCCTCCAGCATCTTCACAAGGTCCTTTGCTGTTGTTCTGGGATTGATTTGCACTTTTCGCACCAAAGTACATTCATCTCTAGGAGACAGAATGCGTCCCCTTCCTGAGCGGTATGACGGCTGCGTGGTCCCATGGTGTTTATATTTGCATACTATTTATTGTTTGTAAAGATGAACGTGGTACCTTCAGGCGTTTGGAAATTGCTCCCAAGGATGAGCCAGTCTTACGGAGGTCTACAATTTTTTTTCTGAGGTCTTGGCTGATTTCTTTTGATTTTCCCATGATGTCAAGCAAAGAGGCACTGAGTTTGAAGGTAGGCCTTGAAATACATCCACAGGTACGCCTCCAATTGGCTAAAATTATGTCAATTAGCCTATCAGAAGCTTCTAAAGCCATGACATCATTTTCAACTTGGTGTATGTAAACTTCTGACCCACTGGAATTGTGATACAGTGAATTATAAGTGAAATAATCTGTCTGTAAACAATGGTTGTAAAAATGACTTAGTAGAAAAGTAGAAGTCCTAACCGACTTTCCCAAACTATAGTTTGTTAACCAGAAATTTGTGGAGTGGTTGAAAAACTAGTTTTAATGACTCCAACCTAAGTGTATTTAAACTTCAACTGTATGTTGGCAAATGAGAAATGCTCACTAACAGGAATGTAAACAAATTTGAGAGAAATAAGCTTTTTGTGCACATTAAAAATTTCTGGGATCTTTTTATTTCAGCTCAACATGGAACCAACATTTTATATTTATATTTCTGTTCAGTGTAGTATTTAATTAGTAATACTTACTGTTCAGTGTAGTATTTAATTAGTAATACTTACTGTTCAGTGTAGTATTTAATTAATAATACTTACTGTTCAGTGTAGTATTTAATTAGTAATACTTACTTCGAGAAGATTTGCATGTAAATGTTTGCATGTGAACGGTGAGTAATTATACTTGAATTATGTTGTTATAATGCTATGTTTCTGCGTGTGAGAACATGAGTGTGCAGTGATATTTCTACAACGATAAAATGTTAGTAATTTAGGCCTGGTGGTAGGCTGTACGCTATAGGAACATTCACTTAACACACGTAAGCCATTTCAAAGACTTGCTGACACCAGAAACGAGAGAAGCAAAGGGCAACTCTTTACACTTTGTTCTGTGAAATAGTATAACTCTTGAGAGGGTCACCACAGTCTCTCCTGTGAAATAGTATAACTCTTGAGAAGGTCACCACAGTCTCTCCTGTGAAATAGTATAACTCTTGAGAAGGTCACCACAGTCTCTCCTGTGAAATAGTATAACTCTTGAGAGGGTCACCACAGTCTCTCCTGTGAAATAGTATAACTCTTGAGAGGGTCACCACAGTCTCTCCTGTGAAATAGTATAACTCTTGAGAGGGTCACCACAGTCTCTCCTGTGAAATAGTATAACTCTTGAGAGGGTCACCACAGTCTCTCCTGTGAAATAGTATAACTCTTTCCGGAGAGGGTCACCACAGTCTCTCCTGTGAAATAGTATAACTCTTGAGAGGGTCACCACAGTCTCTCCTGTGAAATAGTATAACTCTTGAGAGGGTCACCACAGTCTCTCCTGTGGAAATGAAATAGTATAACTCTTGAGAGGGTCACCACAGTCTCTCCTGTGAAATAGTATAACTCTTGAGAGGGTCACCACAGTCTCTCCTGTGAAATAGTATAACTCTTGAGAGGGTCACCACAGTCTCTCCTGTGAAATAGTATAACTCTTGAGAGGGTCACCACAGTCTCTCCTGTGAAATAGTATAACTCTTGAGAGGGTCACCACAGTCTCTCCGGTGAAATAGTATAACTCTTGAGTAGGTCACCACAGTCTCTCCTGTGAAATAGTATAACTCTTGAGAAGGTCACCACAGTCTCTCCTGTGAAATAGTATAACTCTTGAGAGGGTCAGCACAGTCTCTCCTGTGAAATAGTATAACTCTTGAGAAGGTCACCACAGTCTCTCCTGTGAAATAGTATAACTCTTGAGAGGGTCACCACAGTCTCTCCTGTGAAATAGTATAACTCTTGAGTAGGTCAGCACAGTCTCTCCTGTGAAATAGTATAACTCTTGAGAGGGTCAGCACAGTCTCTCCTGTGAAATAGTATAACTCTTGAGAGGGTCAGCACAGTCTCTCCTGTGAAATAGTATAACTCTTGAGAGGGTCACCACAGTCTCTCCTGTGAAATAGTATAACTCTTGAGAAGGTCACCACAGTCTCTCCTGTGAAATAGTATAACTCTTGAGAGGGTCAGCACAGTCTCTCCTGTGAAATAGTATAACTCTTGAGAGGGTCAGCACAGTCTCTCCTGTGAAATAGTATAACTCTTGAGAGGGTCAGCACAGTCTCTCCTGTGAAATAGTATAACTCTTGAGAGGGTCACCACAGTCTCTCCTGTGAAATAGTATAACTCTTGAGAGGGTCACCACAGTCTCTCCTGTGAAATAGTATAACTCTTGAGAGGGTCACCACAGTCTCTCCTGTGAAATAGTATAACTCTTGAGAGGGTCACCACAGTCTCTCCTGTGAAATAGTATAACTCTTGAGAGGGTCACCACAGTCTCTCCTGTGAAATAGTATAACTCTTGAGAGGGTCACCACAGTCTCTCCTGTGAAATAGTATAACTCTTGAGAGGGTCACCACAGTCTCTCCTGTGAAATAGTATAACTCTTGAGAAGGTCACCACAGTCTCTCCTGTGAAATAGTATAACTCTTGAGAGGGTCACCACAGTCTCTCCTGTGAAATAGTATAACTCTTGAGAGGGTCACCACAGTCTCTCCTGTGAAATAGTATAACTCTTGAGAGGGTCACCACAGTCTCTCCTGTGAAATAGTATAACTCTTGAGAAGGTCACCACAGTCTCTCCTGTGAAATAGTATAACTCTTGAGAGGGTCAGCACAGTCTCTCCTGTGAAATAGTATAACTCTTGAGAGGGTCAGCACAGTCTCTCCTGTGAAATAGTATAACTCTTGAGAGGGTCACCACAGTCTCTCCTGTGAAATAGTATAACTCTTGAGAGGGTCACCACAGTCTCTCCTGTGAAATAGTATAACTCTTGAGAAGGTCACCAGGTCACCACAGTCTCTCCTGTGAAATAGTATAACTCTTGAGAGGGTCACCACAGTCTCTCCTGTGAAATAGTATAACTCTTGAGAGGGTCAGCACAGTCTCTCCTGTGAAATAGTATAACTCTTGAGAGGGTCACCACAGTCTCTCCTGTGAAATAGTATAACTCTTGAGTAGGTCACCACAGTCTCTCCTGTGAAATAGTATAACTCTTGAGAGGGTCACCACAGTCTCTCCTGTGAAATAGTATAACTCTTGAGAGGGTCACCACAGTCTCTCCTGTGAAATAGTATAACTCTTGAGAGGGTCACCACAGTCTCTCCTGTGAAATAGTATAACTCTTGAGAGGGTCACCACAGTCTCTCCTGTGAAATAGTATAACTCTTGAGAGGGTCACCACAGTCTCTCCTGTGAAATAGTATAACTCTTGAGAGGGTCACCACAGTCTCTCCTGTGAAATAGTATAACTCTTGAGAGGGTCACCACAGTCTCTCCTGTGAAATAGTATAACTCTTGAGAGAGGGTCACCACAGTCTCTCCTGTGAAATAGTATAACTCTTGAGAGGGTCACCACAGTCTCTCCTGTGAAATAGTATAACTCTTGAGAGGGTCAGCACAGTCTCTCCTGTGAAATAGTATAACTCTTGAGAGGGTCAGCACAGTCTCTCCTGTGAAATAGTATAACTCTTTGAGAGGGTCAGCACAGTCTCTCCTGTGAAATAGTATAACTCTTCCTGTGAGAGGGGTCACCACAGTCTCTCCTGTGAAATAGTATAACTCTTGAGAGGGTCACCACAGTCTCTCCTGTGAAATAGTATAACTCTTGAGAGGGTCACCACAGTCTCTCCTGTGAAATAGTATAACTCTTGAGTAGGGTCAGCACAGTCTCTCCTGTGAAATAGTATAACTCTTGAGAGGGTCAGCACAGTCTCTCCTGTAGAAATAGTATAACTCTTGAGAGGGTCACCACAGTCTCTCCTGTGAAATAGTATAACTCTTGAGAGGGTCACCACAGTCTCTCCTGTGAAATAGTATAACTCTTGAGAGGGTCACCACAGTCTCTCCAGCACAGTCTCTCCTGTGAAATAGTATAACTCTTGAGAGGGTCACCACAGTCTCTCCTGTGAAATAGTATAACTCTTGAGAGGGTCACCACAGTCTCTCCTGTGAAATAGTATAACTCTTGAGAGGGTCACCACAGTCTCTCCTGTGAAATAGTATAACTCTTGAGAGGGTCACCACAGTCTCTCCTGTGAAATAGTATAACTCTTGAGAGGGTCACCACAGTCTCTCCTGTGAAATAGTATAACTCTTGAGAGGTCTTGAAATAGATAACTCTTGGGTCAGCACAGTCTCTCCTGTGAAATAGTATAACTCTTGAGAGGGTCACCACAGTCTCTCCTGTGAAATAGTATAACTCTTGAGAGGGTCAGCACAGTCTCTCCTGTGAAATAGTATAACTCTTGAGAGGGTCACCACAGTCTCTCCTGTGAAATAGTATAACTCTTGAGGTCACCACAGTCTCTCCTGTGAAATAGTATAACTCTTGAGAGGTCTCTCCTGTGAAATAGTATAACTCTTGAGAGGGTCAGCACAGTCTCTCCTGTGAAATGAAATAGTCTCTCCTAACTCTTGAGAGGTCACCTCACAGTCTCTCCTGTGAAATAGTATAACTCTTGAGAGTCTCTCCTGTGAAATAGTATAACTCTTGAGAGGGTCACCACAGTCTCTCCTGTGAAATAGTATAACTCTTGAGAGGGTCACCACAGTCTCTCCTGTGAAATAGTATAACTCTTGAGAGGGTCACCACAGTCTCTCCTGTGAAATAGTATAACTCTTGAGAGGGTCACCACAGTCTCTCCTGTGAAATAGTATAACTCTTGAGAGGGTCAGCACAGTCTCTCCTGTGAAATAGTATAACTCTTGAGAGGGTCACCACAGTCTCTCCTGTGAAATAGTATAACTCTTGAGAGGGTCACCACAGTCTCTCCTGTGAAATAGTATAACTCTTGAGAGGGTCACCACAGTCTCTCCTGTGAAATAGTATAACTCTTGAGAGGGTCAGGTCTCTCCTGTGAAATAGTATAACTCTTGAGAGGGTCACACAGTCTCTCCTGTGAAATAGTATAACTCTTGAGAGGGTCACCACAGTCTCTCCTGTGAAATAGTATAACTCTTGAGAGGGTCACCACAGTCTCTCCTGTGAAATAGTATAACTATGTAGTCTCTTGAGAGGGTCAGCACAGTTGAAATAGTAGAGGGTCAGCACAGTCTCTCCTGTGAAATAGTATAACTCTTGAGAGGGTCAGCACAGTCTCTCCTGTGAAATAGTATAACTCTTGAGAGGGTCAGCACAGTCTCTCCTGTGAAATAGTATAACTCTTGAGAGGGTCACCACAGTCTCTCCTGTGAAATAGTATAACTCTTGAGAGGGTCACCACAGTCTCTCCTGTGAAATAGTATAACTCTTGAGAGGGTCACCACAGTCTCTCCTGTGAAATAGTATAACTCTTGAGAGGGTCACCACAGTCTCTCCTGTGAAATAGTATAACTCTTGAGAGGGTCACCACAGTCTCTCCTGTGAAATAGTATAACTCTTGAGAGGGTCACCACAGTCTCTCCTGTGAAATAGTATAACTCTTGAGAGGTCACCACAGTCTCTCCTGTGAAATAGTATAACTCTTGAGAAGGTCACCACAGTCTCTCCTGTGAAATAGTATAACTCTTGAGAGGGTCACCACAGTCTCTCCTGTGAAATAGTATAACTCTTGAGAGGGTCAGCACAGTCTCTCCTGTGAAATAGTATAACTCTTGAGAGGGTCACCACAGTCTCTCCTGTGAAATAGTATAACTCTTGAGAGGGTCACCACAGTCTCTCCTGTGAAATAGTATAACTCTTGAGAGGGTCACCACAGTCTCTCCTGTGAAATAGTATAACTCTTGAGTAGGTCAGCACAGTCTCTCCTGTGAAATAGTATAACTCTTGAGAGGGTCAGCACAGTCTCTCCTGTGAAATAGTATAACTCTTGAGAGGGTCAGCACAGTCTCTCCTGTGAAATAGTATAACTCTTGAGAGGGTCACCACAGTCTCTCCTGTGAAATAGTATAACTCTTGAGAGGGTCACCACAGTCTCTCCTGTGAAATAGTATAACTCTTGAGAGGGTCACCACAGTCTCTCCTGTGAAATAGTATAACTCTTGAGAGGGTCACCACAGTCTCTCCTGTGAAATAGTATAACTCTTGAGAGGGTCACCACAGTCTCTCCTGTGAAATAGTATAACTCTTGAGAGGGTCACCACAGTCTCTCCTGTGAAATAGTATAACTCTTGAGAGGGTCACCACAGTCTCTCCTGTGAAATAGTATAACTCTTGAGAGGGTCACCACAGTCTCTCCTGTGAAATAGTATAACTCTTGAGAGGGTCAGCACAGTCTCTCCTGTGAAATAGTATAACTCTTGAGAGGGTCAGCACAGTCTCTCCTGTGAAATAGTATAACTCTTGAGAGGGTCACCACAGTCTCTCCGGTGAAATAGTATAACTCTTGAGTAGGTCAGCACAGTCTCTCCTGTGAAATAGTATAACTCTTGAGAGGGTCAGCACAGTCTCTCCTGTGAAATAGTATAACTCTTGAGAGGGTCAGCACAGTCTCTCCTGTGAAATAGTATAACTCTTGAGAGGGTCACCACAGTCTCTCCTGTGAAATAGTATAACTCTTGAGAGGTCAGCACAGTCACCACAGTCTCCCTGTGAAATAGTATAACTCTTGAGAGGGTCAGCACAGTCTCTCCTGTGAAATAGTATAACTCTTGAGAGGGTCAGCACAGTCTCTCCTGTGAAATAGTATAACTCTTGAGAGGGTCAGCACAGTCTCTCCTGTGAAATCAGTCTCTCCTGTGAAATAACTAACTTTGAGAGGGTCACCACAGTCTCTCCTGTGAAATAGTATAACTCTTGAGAGGGTCACCACAGTCTCTCCTGTGAAATAGTATAACTCTTGAGAGGGTCACCACAGTCTCTCCTGTGAAATAGTATAACTCTTGAGAGGGTCACCACAGTCTCTCCTGTGAAATAGTATAACTCTTGAGAGGGTCACCACAGTCTCTCCTGTGAAATAGTATAACTCTTGAGAGGGTCACCACAGTCTCAGCACAGTCCTCCTGTGAAATAGTATAACTCTTGAGAGGGTCACCACAGTCTCTCCTGTGAAATAGTATAACTCTTGAGAAGGTCAGCACAGTCTCTCCTGTGAAATAGTATAACTCTTGAGAGGGTCACCACAGTCTCTCCTGTGAAATAGTATAACTCTTGAGAGGGTCAGCACAGTCTCTCCTGTGAAATAGTATAACTCTTGAGAGGGTCACCACAGTCTCCTGTGAAATAGTATCCTGTGAAATAGTATAACTCTTGAGAGGGTCACCACAGTCTCTCCTGTGAAATAGTATAACTCTTGAGAGGGTCACCACAGTCTCTCCTGTGAAATAGTATAACTCTTGAGAGGGTCAGCACAGTCTCTCCTGTGAAATAGTATAACTCTTGAGAGGGTCACCACAGTCTCTCCTGTGAAATAGTATAACTCTTGAGAGGGTCACCACAGTCTCTCCTGTGAAATAGTATAACTCTTGAGAGGGTCACCACAGTCTCTCCTGTGAAATAGTATAACTCTTGAGAGGGTCACCACAGTCTCTCCTGTGAAATAGTATAACTCTTGAAATAGAGGGTCAGCACAGTCTCTCCTGTGAAATAGTATAACTCTTGAGAGGGTCACCACAGTCTCTCCTGTGAAATAGTATAACTCTTGAGAGTCTCTCCTGGGTCACCACAGTCTCTCCTGTGAAATAGTATAACTCTTGAGAGGGTCACCACAGTCTCTCCTGTGAAATAGTATAACTCTTGAGAGGGTCACCACAGTCTCTCCTGTGAAATAGTATAACTCTTGAGAGGGTCACCACAGTCTCTCCTGTGAAATAGTATAACTCTTGAGAGGGTCACCACAGTCTCTCCTGTGAAATAGTATAACTCTTGAAATAGTAGAGGGTCACCACAGTCTCTCCTGTGAAATAGTATAACTCTTGAGAGGGTCACCACAGTCTCTCCTGTGAAATAGTATAACTCTTGAGAGGGTCACCACAGTCTCTCCCTGTGAAATAGTATAACTCTTGAGTAGGTCAGCACAGTCTCTCCTGTGAAATAGTATAACTCTTGAGAGGGTCACACAGTCTCTCCTGTGAAATAGTATAACTCTTGAGAGGGTCAGCACAGTCTCTCCTGTGAAATAGTATAACTCTTGAGAGGGTCAGCACAGTCTCTCCTGTGAAATAGTATAACTCTTGAGAATAGGTCACCACAGTCTCTCCTGTGAAATAGTATAACTCTTGAGAGGGTCAGCACAGTCTCTCCTGTGAAATAGTATAACTCTTGAGAGGGTCACCACAGTCTCTCCTGTGAAATAGTATAACTCTTGAGGTCACCACAGTCTCTCCTGTGAAATAGTATAACTCTTGAGAAGGTCACCACAGTCTCTCCTGTGAAATAGTATAACTCTTGAGAGGGTCACCACAGTCTCTCCTGTGAAATAGTATAACTCTTGAGAGGGTCACCACAGTCTCTCCTGTGAAATAGTATAACTCTTGAGTAGGTCACCACAGTCTCTCCTGTGAAATAGTATAACTCTTGAGAGGGTCACCACAGTCTCTCCTGTGAAATAGTATAACTCTTGAGAGGGTCACCACAGTCTCTCCTGTGAAATAGTATAACTCTTGAGAGGGTCACCTCTCCTGTGAAATAGTATAACAGTCTCTCCTGTGAAATAGTATAACTCTTGAGAGGGTCACCACAGTCTCTCCTGTGAAATAGTATAACTCTTGAGAGGGTCACCACAGTCTCTCCTGTGAAATAGTATAACTCTTGAGAGGGTCAGCACAGTCTCTCCTGTGAAATAGTATAACTCTTGAGAGGGTCAGCACAGTCTCTCCTGTGAAATAGTATAACTCTTGAGAGGGTCACCACAGTCTCTCCTGTGAAATAGTATAACTCTTGAGAGGGTCACCACAGTCTCTCCTGTGAAATAGTATAACTCTTGAGAGGTCAGCACAGTCTCTCCTGTGAAATAGTATAACTCTTTGAGAGGGTCACCACAGTCTCTCCTGTGAAATAGTATAACTCTTGAGAGGGTCACCACAGTCTCTCCTGTGAAATAGTATAACTCTTGAGAGGGTCACCACAGTCTCTCCTGTGAAATAGTATAACTAACTCTTGTGAAATAGTAGGGGGTCACCACAGTCTCTCCTGTGAAATAGTATAACTCTTGAGAGGTCACCACAGTCTCTCCTGTGAAATAGTATAACTCTTGAGAGGGTCACCACAGTCTCTCCTGTGAAATAGTATAACTCTTGAGAGGGTCAGCACAGTCTCTCCTGTGAAATAGTATAACTCTTGAGAGGGTCACCACAGTCTCTCCTGTGAAATAGTATAACTCACCACAGTCTCTCCTGAGAAATAGTACTCTTGAGAGGGTCACCACAGTCTCTCCTGTGAAATAGTATAACTCTTGAGAGGGTCACCAGTCAGTCTCTCCTGTGAAATAGTATAACTCTTGAGAGGGTCACCACAGTCTCTCCTGTGAAATAGTATAACTCTTGAGAGGGTCACCACAGTCTCTCCTGTGAAATAGTATAACTCTTGAGAGGGTCACCACAGTCTCTCCTGTGAAATAGTATAACTCTTGAGAGGGTCACCACAGTCTCTCCTGTGAAATAGTATAACTCTTGAGAGGGTCACCACAGTCTCTCCTGTGAAATAGTATAACTCTTGAAATAGTAGGTCAGCACAGTCTCTCCTGTGAAATAGTATAACTCTTGAGAGGGTCAGCACAGTCTCTCCTGTGAAATAGTATAACTCTTGAGAGGGTCAGCAAATAGTCTCTCCTGTGAAATAGTATAACTCTTGAGAGGGTCAGCACAGTCTCTCCTGTGAAATAGTATAACTCTTGAGAGGGTCACCACAGTCTCTCCTGTGAAATAGTATAACTCTTGAGAGGGTCACCACAGTCTCTCCTGTGAAATAGTATAACTCTTGAGAGGGTCACCACAGTCTCTCCTCCTGTGAAATAGTATAACTCTTGAGAGGGTCAGCACAGTCTCTCCTGTGAAATAGTATAACTCTTGAGAGGGTCAGCACAGTCTCTCCTGTGAAATAGTATAACTCTTGAGAGGGTCAGCACAGTCTCTCCTGTGAAATAGTATAACTCTTGAGAGGGTCACCACAGTCTCTCCTGTGAAATAGTATAACTCTTGAGAGGGTCACCACAGTCTCTCCTGTGAAATAGTATAACTCTTGAGAGGGTCACCACAGTCTCTCCTGTGAAATAGTATAACTCTTGAGAAGGTCACCACAGTCTCTCCTGTGAAATAGTATAACTCTTGAGAGGGTCACCACAGTCTCTCCTGTGAAATAGTATAACTCTTGAGAGGGTCACCACAGTCTCTCCTGTGAAATAGTATAACTCTTGAGAGGGTCACCACAGTCTCTCCTGTGAAATAGTATAACTCTTGAGAGGGTCACCACAGTCTCTCCGGTGAAATAGTATAACTCTTGAGTAGGTCAGCACAGTCTCTCCTGTGAAATAGTATAACTCTTGAGAGGGTCAGCACAGTCTCTCCTGTGAAATAGTATAACTCTTGAGAGGGTCACCACAGTCTCTCCGGTGAAATAGTATAACTCTTGAGTAGGTCAGCACAGTCTCTCCTGTGAAATAGTATAACTCTTGAGAGGGTCAGCACAGTCTCTCCTGTGAAATAGTATAACTCTTGAGAGGGTCAGCACAGTCTCTCCTGTGAAATAGTATAACTCTTGAGAGGGTCAGCACAGTCTCTCCTGTGAAATAGTATAACTCTTGAGAGGGTCACCACAGTCTCTCCTGTGAAATAGTATAACTCTTGAGAGGGTCACCACAGTCTCTCCTGTGAAATAGTATAACTCTTGAGAGGGTCACCACAGTCTCTCCTGTGAAATAGTATAACTATTGAGAGGGTCAGCACAGTCTCTCCTGTGAAATAGTATAACTCCTGAGAGGGTCAGCACAGTCTCTCCTGTGAAATAGTATAACTCTTGAGAGGGTCACCACAGTCTCTCCTGTGAAATAGTATAACTCTTGAGAGGTCACCACAGTCTCTCCTGTGAAATAGTATAACTCTTGAGAGGGTCACCACAGTCTCTCCTGTGAAATAGTATAACTCTTGAGAGGGTCACCACAGTCTCTCCTGTGAAATAGTATAACTCTTGAGAGGGTCAGCACAGTCTCTCCTGTGAAATAGTATAACTCTTGAGAGGGTCAGCACAGTCTCTCCTGTGAAATAGTATAACTCCTGAGAGGGTCAGCACAGTCTCTCCTGTGAAATAGTATAACTCTTGAGAGGGTCACCACAGTCTCTCCTGTGAAATAGTATAACTCTTGAGAGGGTCACCACAGTCTCTCCTGTGAAATAGTATAACTCTTGAGAGGGTCACCACAGTCTCTCCTGTGAAATAGTATAACTCTTGAGAGGGTCACCACAGTCTCTCCTGTGAAATAGTATAACTCTTGAGAGGGTCACCACAGTCTCTCCTGTGAAATAGTATAACTCTTGAGAGGGTCACCACAGTCTCTCCTGTGAAATAGTATAACTCTTGAGAGGGTCACCACAGTCTCTCCTGTGAAATGTAACAGTGGTGCTGAGGTTCTTGGAGAAATCTATTGAACAGTTAGACTGATAACATGACAGCCATTTGGTTGGTTATTCAATGGTTTAGGATTGGAACTTGATCACCACTTGGTCAATACTGTTGTTAACTTCCAGAGAGACGACCACCGATCGCTTTTGTTTGTTATGGGCAATGGAAAGGTTTCCAATATTTGCTCATTTAAAGCAAAGACCGTCCAGAATAATACAGAACTGTGAGAAGGACTTTGTTGCATTGCAGGTCGGTTGAGAAAAAAAACTCTATTTACTAGTGTAGTTTCAAAATGGCAGGCTTCTTAGTATAGGGCCAGGTGCTTTTCGTGACCAAATGACCGGACCAGTTGATGGGCTTTTGTGCTCTATTCCCTTGTACTGGCATTCAAAGAAAGTTGGTAACAGTTGAAAAGGATGATGAATGAGAACATCAAGCCTGCGGTAGAGGAAAGACCTGTGGTAATGGCCAATGTGTGAATACTGTGCAACAGGTGACTTCACTGTTGGGCTTACAGCCTGTATAAGTTTCCTACAGTACTGTTGGGCTTACAGCCTGTATAGGTTTCCTGCAGTACTGTTGGGCTTACAGCCTGTATAGGTTTCCTACAGTACTGTTGGGCTTACAGCCTGTATAGGTTTCCTGCAGTACTGTTGGGCTTACAGCCTGTATAGGTTGAGAGACCTGCAGTACTGTTGGGCTTACAGCCTGTATAGGTTTCCTACAGTTTACAGCCTGTATAGGTTTCCTGTTGGGCTTACAGCCTGTATAGGTTTCCTACAGTACTGTTGGGCTTACAGCCTGTATAGGTTTCCTGCAGTACTGTTGGGCTTACAGCCTGTATAGGTTTCCTACAGTACTGTTGGGCTTACAGCCTGTATAGGTTTCCTACAGTACTGTTGGGCTTACAGCCTGTATAGGTTTCCTGCAGTACTGTTGGGCTTACAGCCTGTATAGGTTTCCTACAGTACTGTTGGGCTTACAGCCTGTATAGGTTTCCTACAGTACTGTTGGGCTTACAGCCTGTATAGGTTTCCTACAGTACTGTTGGGCTTACAGCCTGTATAGGTTTCCTACAGTACTGTTGGGCTTACAGCCTGTATAGGTTTCCTACAGTACTGTTGGGCTTACAGCCTGTATAGGTTTCCTACAGTACTGTTGGGCTTACAGCCTGTATAGGTTTCCTACAGTACTGTTGGCAGGAAAGAGCAAGTGCTCTCCATAGACAACAGCAGGAGTGGCACCACATGCAGGTGTGACATTATTCCTCAACAGTGTCGTGAAATCTGGCAGATGATATAGTTATCGCTGGAAAAATGTATGACTGTTGCACATATGGTTTTTCACTTGACGGCGTCTTGTAGCTAATATCTAAAGTTTTTAAAAACTAAACTGAAAGTGGTGCTCAAAAGCATGCAGCTGAGAACAGGGTAAAGGGATCCTTTCAGATTCAAAAATAACAGTAGCAGCATTATTATCCCTCAGAAGAAAGTCGTATCTTTTTCCCAGGGGGGCTATATTTGTAGATCAGGGATTGGGCAACTTGTGGGAGGGGGCCACAAAAAAAAAACAGAACTCATCGTGAGGGTCCGCGTACCCAAATCCATACAAAATAACATTTCAAAAATTGCTGCAATTCTACACAGTTTGACCACAGGGCCTGGAGAAACTGTTGCTGTTTTAAAACAAGATTGCAGTAATTCTACAGTTTGACCACAGGGCAGAGAAACATTAGCAGTTTAACAGCTCATTTCCTGCAATTCTACACATTTTTCCATAGGGTGGAGGCAAATGTTTGCCGTTTTTAATATGATAACTGATGATCAATGGGCCCCACCCTGGTCGGTAATTCCACCATGCTTACTACAAGTTTAGATAGCTGTCCGCTAGACTAACTTACAAATTGAAAAAAAAATTGACTGACATGGGCTAATTGAGTGACTGCAGATGCAAAAACAAATTTCGAATTTGCCCCAATGTATTTTATTATTCTAACTCTCGAAAGTACGTTTTGAATTGGTCTGCAGGCCCACAAAAAAAGTGGGCCGCCAGTGACCCATCCCTGCTGTAGATAACACTGTTGTAATAGAGTATGAACAATATTAGAAAGCGTAGGACGGTTGAGTATGTAAGATTAGAAAAGCTTGTACTTATCGTAACATACTATGCTGTCTGGAGACTACTTTTATAATAGAATCCTTAAGAATGATCAGCAGATTGTAAATCTCCAGGTCTGGCACAACACCGCCCTCTGGCTTCAGAGACGCAACATTGCGGGGTTGTAAACCGGCTCGGTGGGTTACGCATGCGCGGAAGTTCAATGACCTGCACATTTCAAACCTTGGCGGCGGGTAGAAAAATATATCTGACCGAGAAGAAAATACAATACAACAAAAGAATATAACTCAAACGTGCAAAGATGACGAGCACACTGAAAGGCATTACCCTGAAAGGCAGCGCTGAGCTTGTGGCCGACTTTTTCTGTAAGTATTTCACCGACTTTTGCTTTATTTTCGCCTGATCAGAAAGGAAAGGCATGCTACTTGAACATGGCGATGGTTTTCTCTGCGGAAGCTAGCCATCTAACGTTGTTACAACCATCGCATCCGTATTTTCCATGACGATAAGTAATATGTATGTCCTTACATGTGAGTTTGCTATGCTAATATATCCATACGTGTGTAATTGTGCCCCTTTATGCATTATTGAGACAACAATATTGTTACTAGTTAACTAGCTAACCACCTAACGTTATGTCTGTCCCTGCAGCATTCGGGATCAACAGTATCCTGTACCAGCGAGGACTCTACCCACCGGAGACGTTCTCCCGAGTCGCCCAGTATGACATGAGCCTTCAACTCACCACTGACACCAAGCTGAAGAACTACCTGACCAACGTTGTGTCACAGCTCAAAGGTGCAGTATGAAATCAACTCGGTTGAATGTAACGCACATGCGCAGAACGTTCTAATAAATGTGGGGGCAGAGGTCAACACTGACAGACACTTTATAGCAGGACGATCTAACCTTTGCTCCAGTCACTTGTGTAGCTATTAACCGTATGTTATTTCTCACAAGGTCAAATGAGGTGTCATATTTCACAACTTACTGTGTTGATTTTCTCAATTTTGATCAATGTTTTCGTTCCCTCAGAGATGCCAGTATGTCTGTTTCTGCTGTAGAGACTTGTGTCTCTGTGTTGCAGAGTGGCTGTTTGACTGACTTGTATCTCTGTGTTGCAGAGTGGCTGTTTGACTGACTTGTGTCTCTGTGTTGCAGAGTGGCTGTTCGACTGACTTGTATCTCTGTGTTGCAGAGTGGCTGTTTGACTGACTTGTATCTCTGTGTTGCAGAGTGGCTGTTTGACTGACTTGTATCTCTGTGTTGCAGAGTGGCTGTTTGACTTGACTTTGTATCTCTGTGTTGCAGAGTGGCTGTTTGACTGACTTGTAGTGTTGCAGAGTGGCTGTTTGACTGACTTGTATCTCTGTGTTGCAGAGTGGCTGTTTGACTGACTTGTATCTCTGTGTTGCAGAGTGGCTGTTTGACTGACTTGTATCTCTGTGTTGCAGAGTGGCTGTTTGACTGACTTGTATCTCTGTGTTGCAGAGTGGCTGTTTGACTGACTTGTATCTCTGTGTTGCAGAGTGGCTGTTTGACTGCACAGTGCAGAAGCTAGTCCTTGTTATCACATGTCTGGAGACTAGTGAGGTGCTGGAACGGTGGCAGTTTGACATTGAGTGTGACAAGAGTGCCAAGGAGATCAGGTACGGTAGGATACTTCAGCAGCAGTGGTACCTAACCACCACAAACACACAAACATGTGACGGCCTTTGTGTGTCTCTTCTCTCAGCGCTCCCAGGGAGAAGTCCATCAAGTCCATCCAGGATGAGATTCGCTCAGTCATCAGACAGATCACCGCCACTGTCACCTTCCTACCCCTGCTGGAGACTGCCTGTGAGTAGTGTGTGTGTGTGAGGACCCGTGTTTCCATTGGCAGTTAAGGGCCTGCTTTTGGCCAATAAAAAAACAAACACAAAAGCCAACAAATAAGCACATTTCTGGACACTTTGTTGCCAAGCAAATATCCCGATGAAAATAAAAATCATTTTATAAATCAGTTTTGCCGTGCAGAGAGGTTGGTTCAGGTTGTCTTTCAATAAAATAAGCTCTCTACTCTCCCTGCCTGTCTGTCTGGAGCTTGACTTAGCAACCTGCATCATTCTATCAATTTGTACCTGACTGCAAATGTTCCCACCTATTGTGTTCGTGACAGACAGTTGTTTACAGGCGGGAAGTGTTCCGGTATTTTATGACGTTTTGCTAGATTCATCTCTCTAAAAGATCATTTCCAGACGTTTTACTAGATTCATCTCCCTAAAAGATCATTTCCAGACGTTTTGCTAGATTCATCTCCCTAAAAGATCATTTCCAGACGTTTTGCTAGATTCATCTCCCTAAAAGATCATTTCCAGACGTTTTGCTAGATTCATCTCCCTAAAAGATCATTTCCAGACGTTTTGCTAGATTCATCTCCCTAAAAGATCATTTCCAGACGTTTTGCTAGATTCATCTCCCTAAAAGATCATTTCCAGACGTTTTGCTAGATTCATCTCCCTAAAAGATCATTTCCAGGCGTTTTGCTAGATTCATCTCCCTAAAAGATCATTTCCAGACGTTTTGCTAGATTCATCTCCCTAAAAGATCATTTCCAGACGTTTTGCTAGATTCATCTCCCTAAAAGATCATTTCCAGACGTTTTGCTAGATTCATCTCCCTAAAAGATCATTTCCAGACGTTTTGCTAGATTCATCTCCCTAAAAGATCATTTCCAGATGTTCTGCTAGATTCATCTCCCTAAAAGATCATTTCCAGATGTTCTGCTAGATTCATCTCCCTAAAAGATCATTTCCAGATGCCATATGTCTCCACCCAGGAGGATTATTTAGATAAAGCGATCTTCCTCAAGTAGTTACCTTTTTTTATTTTATAAAAACAAAACAAGCTAGTTAGTTTTACTAGCTACTGTACCAAGGATGGAGGCAATAAGTGGGAAAATAAATATTCTGTCCTAAACACTGAAACTAAGGATAATGACAAGCCAGATGGAGGGAGAAGTGGCATAAGCTAATGTTCACCTGGAAGGCTCATTCCTCTCTTCATCAGTGTTCATGGGCACATAAAGGGACTGCATTAAATGGATTTCTATTTTATCTTCTAAAATCTGCTCGGACGTTTGACCGGCACATATTCTTCTTAACAGAAATATTCCTGATGCGCCTTGATAACCCCTGAATTTTGACCCCTCTCCCCAGGTGCCTTTGACCTCCTCGTTTACACCGACAAGGACCTAGAGGTGCCCGACAAATGGGAGGAGTCGGGCCCCCAGATCATCGACCAATCGGAGGAGGTTCGTCTGCGTTCCTTCACCACCTCCATCCACAAGGTCAACAGCATGGTGGCCTATAAGAGGGCCAACTCAGCCTAGAGCCTTGACCTCTAACCTGCCGCCCCCTGTACATAGTTATCGCTCAATGCCACATCTTTCCTGCTGAGTACAAAAAAGGAACGTTGGAGATGGACTACAATTGATCTACAAATCATAATCCATAGTAATTTAGGATCCAATGTGATTTGTAGGTCAGCCAGTCTGCAGTCGCCGACTGCCATCTCAAACGCGCACAATGGCTATGAGATAATATATACTACGCTTTCCCTTTCCTACCTCCACCTCTCATATCTCTGCCTCTCTCTCCCTGTATATCTAAAGTCCTTTATACTGATTATTCTGTCGTGTCATTTCCTCTGTGTATTGGGGAGGCCTTGTTCTTCCTGACTCACTGCTTTGATGTAAATATATTGCCTGTCAATGGTCACCGATCTCTTTTGGTCCAATGCATTTACTTCCTTCTGAACTTTACCTTGTGATCTATTCAGCACTGAGCCTCGCTGTTTTAGAAGCTAGTGTTTTGTGTGTTGTATTTTTAAGAAATGTTCCTACAATATATAAACGTTTCCATTTGATCATGAAGTCCGTGTTTTACCACTGCGATGGACCAGACGGTGGCGACGTAACCCGGGTTTCAGTCCCGGGTGGATATCCGCCATCTATCTCTACATGTAAAATGAATGGTTATTTAGACCAGTGTGACGTTATATCCAAAGTTTGCACAGATGACCGAGCACAAAGATAAGAAGCAGTATCCTTTTAATGGGATGTACCATTCAACTTGTCTCACAGTGTTCATCAGTCAACGGGGGGGGACGGACAGAAGTCTAATCTATTTCTATAGGAGAAACCCTTTCTGAATGTCATCACCTCAGCCTCCACTAACAACCAACAGGTCCTGTGACCTCTATACTGTGGCTGTTCATAGTCATCTTTATAGGTGCCGTGCCTTCACATGCAACACACAGGTCTATCATTGGTGGAGAAGCAACACATGATCTGTTTTGACCAATCAGACACCAAAGCACAGGGACAAGTAGACAGTTACGGAGACTTCTTTAAGTACACAATACAACCACAGGAACCACATACATCTGCAAGGAGAAAAGTGCTTCAGTTAGGACAAGGTTAAGTCCAATTTCAGTTTCACGTGAATGACAGTGATACAGTCCACATGTCTGTACGTGACAACTACTATAGTATATTATGTGTGAATTTAAGAGGTTTGGGAAATGGAGAAAGTCATTTTCTTACAGAAAGGTAGTGAGTGGTTTAGCAGTCCTGTATTGGAAAGAATATAAAAACGAATGAATCCCCTTTTACATTTTCCATGAGAAAGAGTATTGTTTTGTATGAAATGCAAATGACCTTAAGTTGCAAATATATTTTAGGCTTCGGGGGTCAAGTGCTCCTTTCAACTCTAAAGATGCCCCGGCCTTACACATTAAACATGTTTAAGAAGGGAACATCAGAAAGGGAGCTGGTCCATTATGGGGGGGTCAGGGCTGGTCCAGCTGGTCCATTATGGGGGGGGTCAGGGAGCTGGTCCATTATGGGGGGTCAGGGAGCTGGTCCATTATGGGGGGGGGTCAGGGAGCTGGTCCATTATGGGGGGGTCAGGGAGCTGGTCCATTATGGGGGGGGGAGCTCAGGGAGCTGGTCCATTATGGGGGGGGGTCAGGGAGCTGGTCCATTATGGGGGGGGTCAGGGAGCTGGTCCATTATGGGGGGGGGGGTCAGGGAGCTGGTCCATTATGGGGGGGTCAGGAGCTGGTCCATTATGGGGGGGGGGGTCAGGGAGCTGGTCCATTATGGGGGGGTCAGGGAGCTGGTCCATTATGGGGGTCCATTATGGGGGGGTCAGGGAGCTGGTCCATTATGGGGGGGGGTCAGGGAGCTGGTCCATTATGGGGGGGGGGTCAGGAGCTGGTCCATTATGAGGGACTACGGGTGGGGTCATCTTTGCATCAGAGGAGGCTGTTGGAGATATAGGAGGGAGGATGGGATCGTTGTAATAGCTGAAATGGAGTTAAACATGTGACTTCTATGTGTTTGATACCGTTCCAGTAATTCCATTCCAGCCATTACAAGGAGCCCGTCCTCCTGTAGCTCCTCCCACCAGCCTCCTCTGCTGTACATACAAAACGGGTTATTTTGGAAATGTGAATCACACCTATCATATCACAGGATGGCAGTGGAATCTTCTAGAACACACGTCAAGTCTTTGGCTCAATGCGTAAAAATACACGGGTGAATGGATGGTCCAGGAAAGTTTTCACAGCAGAGACGTGTGTGTTCTCAACATGAAACTTGACCTTACAGTATAGAAATGGAATAAATATATAAAACAAATAAATATGCAATAGGTAAGACGAGTGATCGTTACATAAGATGAACATTCTCTCGAAACCTTTGTGTTGTGAGTGTGTGGTGTGTGAGTTTGCACTGCTATTACTAACAAGCTTATGATTGTGGTGCTTTATGGTGGGTAAAAGTAAGTTGTATCTATACCGTTACATTAATTCCATTCCAGCCATCGCAATGAGCTAAGACCTGGGTTAAAATAGTATTTGTAATCTTTCATTGAGCTGCTTGGTACAACGGAACCAATGCAATAGTCTCAAAAGTACAAATCCTGCCCGACCATCTGGGCTCAAAATATTTGAGAGATTTCAAATAATATTTGAACCCAGGCCTGTCTTTTCTATGGTGGCATATTGATCCCTTGGTGCTCAGTAGGCCGATAGTAGCCACAGGCACGTGACACACACACACACACCTTCAGTGTTCTTCCTCAGACTGTGAGAGATATAATATAGTGACTCCTCCTTCATGTAGCAAGTCGACTTTGTGCACAAAAAAAAAAAAAAGACTATGGTAATAAATATAGCTTAGTGTTGATGTTGTCTTCTCAGGGTGGTGGAGGGATAGTGGGGATGGAGGGATAGTGGGGATGGATGGATAGTGGGATGGAGGGAGAGTGGGGATGGAGGGATAGTGGGGATGGAGGGATAGTGGGGATGGAGAGATAGTGGGGATGGAGGGATAGTGGGATGGAGGGATAGTGGGGATGGAGGGATAGTGGGGATGGAGGGATAGTGGGATGGAGGGATAGTGGGATGGAGGGATAGTGGGATGGAGGATAGGGGATGGAGATAGTGGGATGGAGGGATAGTGGGGATGGAGGGATAGTGGGATGGAGGGATAGTGGGGATGGAGGGATAGTGGGGATGGAGGGATAGTGGGATGGAGGGATAGTGGGGATGGAGTGATAGTGGGGATGGAGGGATAGTGGGGGGATGGAGTGATAGTGGGGATGGAGTGATAGTGGGGATGGAGGGATAGTGGGATGGAGGGATAGTGGGATGGAGGGATAGTGGGGATGGAGGGATAGTGGGGATGGAGGGATAGTGGGATGGAGGGATAGTGGGGATGGAGGGATAGTGGGGATGGAGGAGAGACGTTGAACAGGTCTACACCGCTCCGTTGAAGAAGGCTTTGTCGCCCTGTTCAGCCAGAATCTTCCAATTTTGTCTGTTCTTCTGGCAGCCCTCGAGTAGTGGGGAACAGGACTCAGACATACTGGCCAGGGTCTGATGTACAGAGAGAGAGACAGACAGAGAGAGAGACAGACAGACAGACAGAGAGAGAGAGAGACAGACAGAGAGAGAGAGACAGACAGACAGACAGAGAGAGAGAGCGAGAGAGAGAGACAGACAGAGAGATAGACAGACAGAGAGAGAGAGAGAGACAGACAGAGAGATAGACAGAGAGAGAGAGACAGACAGAGAGAGACAGAGAGATAGACAGACAGACAGAGAGATAGACAGACAGACAGAGAGATAGACAGACAGAGAGAGCGAGAGAGACAGACCAGCGAGAAAGTGAATGAGAGAATGACAGAATGAGAGAGTACCTTCCTTGTGTCAATGTCATACATTAACATGAAGAAAAAAAACTAAATTTAACAGACGTTCTTATCCAGAGCGACTTAGTAGTGAGTGCAGACATTTTCATCGAACCCACAACCCTAGCGTTGCAAGTGCCATGCTCTACACGGGACTATACATGCTATATGGCCAATAAAATGATCCCTAAACATGACTAATAAAGACCAATCAAATCATGTCATAGCTTCACCTCATACAGCTGTGTGCAGATGGCATCAATGAACGACACCTGCATGCTCGGAATCTTATCCTGCTTGTCCCGATTCATCAGATCCTACAAAAGAAAAACATCTTTACAAAACCTAGTTAAGTCCAAATGTCATTTGCTCCCACATTGACATCTGGCTTTGCTTGCCAACTCGTAAAAACCTGGCTTGGCACAAAGCCAACATGTGCACATGCCAAGATATTCAAATCAGAATCTTGGAGCCTTGTAAGTAAATTTGACGAAACCCTGATTTCCAATGGTAATGGATCAACCGCAGCAGTGTAATAGTATAATAGCACACACCAGAAGACAGTAACGATGGCAAGAAGGATAATAGCAAGAAGACAGTTACGATGGCAGGGAACATAATAGCACACACCAGAAGACAGTAACACACACCAGAAGACAGTGGCAGGGAACAAGAAGACAGTTACGTGCTTATAATAGCACACACCAGAAGACAGTAACGATGGCAGGGAACAAGAAGACGTGCTTATAATAGCACACACCAGAAGACAGTAACGATGGCAGGGAACAAGAAGACGTGCTTATAATAGCACACACCAGAAGACAGTAACGATGGCAGGGAACAAGAAGACGTGCTTATAATAGCACACACCAGAAGACAGTAACGATGGCAGGGAACAAGAAGACGTTATAATAGCACACACCAGAAGACAGTAACGATAGGGAACAAGAAGACGTGCTTATAACACCAGAAGACAGTAACGATGGCAGGGAACAAGAAGACGTGCTTATAATAGAAGACACACATGGCAGGGAACAGAAGACAGTTACGATGGCAGGGAACAAGAAGAAGACGTGCTTATAATAGCACACACCAGAAGACAGTTACGATGGCAGGGAACAAGAAGACGTGCTTATAATAGCACACACCAGAAGACAGTAACGATGGCAGGGAACAAGAAGACGTGCTTATAATAGCACACACCAGAAGACAGTTACGATGGCAGGGAACAAGAAGACGTGCTTATAATAGCACACACCAGAAGACAGTTACGATGGCAGGGAACAAGAAGACGTGCTTATAATAGCACACACCAGAAGACAGTAACGATGGCAGGGAACAAGAAGACGTGCTTATAATAGCACACACCAGAAGACAGTTACGATGGCAGGGAACAAGAAGACGTGCTTACTGTTGGCTCAATGTTGAGTTCTTCTCTCTCCTTGTCCCCTTGCTCAAAGAACTCTGTAGCCACCAACTTGGCTATCTGTAAGAGAAGATGGAGAGAGACAAGACAGAAAGAAGGGGAGCTTATAATAGCACACACCAGAAGACATGTTGTTTCAATGGCAGGGAACAAGAAGACGGATTAGTAACCTTACGATGTAGTCTGGCTCAGCCACAAAGTCTGGTCTGTTAGACTCTAACCCTATGATTGTAGTCTGACAGCCACAACGTCTGGTCTGTTAGACTCTAACCCTATGATTGTAGTCTGGACAGCCACAAAGTCTGGTCTGTTAGACTCTAACCCTATGATTGGTCTGCAGCCACAAAGTCTGGTCTGTTAGACTCTAACCCTTGATTGTAGTCTGGACAGCCACAAAGTCTGGTCTTAGACTAACCCTATGATTGTAGTCTGGACAGCCACAAAGTCTGGTCTGTTAGACTCTAACCCTATGATTGTAGTCTGGACAGCCACAACGTCTGGTCTGTTAGACTCTAACCCTATGATTGTAGTCTGGACAGCCACAAAGTCTGGTCTGTTAGACTCTAACCCTATGATTGTAGTCTGGACAGCCACAAAGTCTGGTCTGTTAGACTCTAACCCTATGATTGTAGTCTGGACAGCCACAAAGTCTGGTCTGTTAGATTCTAACCCTATGATTGTATCTGAATAAGTACTTTAGCCAATCTGATGTCCAGGGTTTTTAAACATTCGTGTCTTTTGCAGGTATCTAGGAATTAGAACGGCGGTGTTTCAATGAATGTGATACGACCAGGGGGTTTCAGGTTGGATAGACAGCCTCCTGTTGTGTGAAGACAAAAGATACACATATCCACGGCCAATTGTATCAGACACCCTGCAATAGCACTCAGTATCCTACAAAGTGTTCCCTGACGTTTGTAGCATGGGAATAATGCAGGAGAGAAACAGTGAAAGAGAGAAAGAGAGTTCTGCTAACTGAGCAGCAACCGTACTGCGTTCATGGACTCTTTCTCTTTACAAAGGATAAATGAAGATTGACTACAGCCTCAGGTTCCCAATCAAGGATGTGTGTGTGTGTGTGTGTGTGTGTGTGTAGCCATCTGCAGAACACTGATTGGAGCTGTGTAATTAAGCCTAGAGAGCAGGAGGGGGGGGGTTCAGGGAGAGGAGGAGAGAAAGGGGGAGAAGGAGAGAGGAGGAGAGAAAGGGGGAGAAGGAGAGAGGAGGAGAGAAAGGGGGAGAAGGAGAGAGGAGGAGAGAAAGGGGGAGAAGGAGAGAGCCGGAGGGGGGTTCAGGGAGAGGAGGAGAGAGGAGGAGAAGGAGAGAGGAGGAGAGAAAGGGGGAGAAGGAGAGAGGAGGAGAGAAAGGGGGAGGAGGAGAGAAAGGGGGAGAAGGAGAGAGGAGGAGAGAAAGGGGGAGAAGGAGAGAGGAGGAGAAGACATATTTATGTACATTTAATCTTGGCTGATGTAGTATCCACTCTAATAATAAGATCTACTGAGCTCAACGAAAACTTTGTATGTGTGTGAAAGAGGATTTGTGTGTGTGTGTGCACATATTCCCCATGTGTGTGTATGTGTGTATGTGCACAGATTTCCTATATGTGTGTATGTGCACATATTTCCTATGTGTGTGTATGTGCACAGATTTCCTATATGTGTGTATGTGCACAGATTTCCTATGTGTGTGTATGTGCACAGATTTCCTATGTGTGTGTATGTGCACAGATTTCCTATATGTGTGTATGTGCACAGATTTCCTATGTGTGTGTATGTGCACAGATTTCCTATATGTGTGTATGTGCACAGATTTCCTATGTGTGTGTATGTGCACAGATTTCCTATGTGTGTGTATGTGTGCTGGAAGTGCAGATGTATTCACCAGCTCTGTCAGTTCTGTATGTATTATGTGAGGACCTGAGGAGAGGATCGGTCTAGAACAGGTTTCTGGGTCTAGAGCTGAGTCTGGTTCTAGAACAGGTTTCTGGGTCTAGAGCTGAGTCTGGGTCTAGAGCTGATTCTGGTTCTAGAGCTGACTCTGGGTCTAGAGCTGAGTCTGGGTCTAGAGCTGACTCTGGGTCTAGAGCTGAGTCTGGGTCTAGAGCTGAGTCTGGGTCTAGAGCTGATTCTGGGTCTAGAGCTGACTCTGGGTCTAGAGCTGAGTCTGGGTCTAGAGCTGACTCTGGGTCTAGAGCTGAGTCTGGGTCTAGAGCTGACTCTGGGTCTAGAGCTGAGTCTGGGTCTAGAGCTGAGTCTGGGTCTAGAGCTGAGTCTGGGTTTAGAACAGGTTTCTGGGTCTAGAGCTGAGTCTGGGTCTAGAGCTGAGTGTCTATCCTCCTCTAAGAAGAGTTCTAGAGCTCTTTAATCACAAACACACACACGGTTAGAGACTTGTCAGAACCTCTCCTTCCATTGCACCTAGGGAGCTTGATGAGGAACAGGAGGAAGAGACTTACACAGGGCAGTTGAAATGACACCAGGAGAAGAAGAGAGACAGAGACAGAAAGAGAACATCATCTAAGGGGTGAAAAGAAAATGGCGAGGTACTGAAAAAGGATGAGAACAATGAGAGCTGTGTGAGTGAAAAATGAAACGTTTGAAAGAATATCAAAGGAGATGACAGTAACAAGAACACAGTTGAGTTTATGAAGTGAGTCTTGAGGCTAGTGAATGTGATCACACTTTTCACTTACCCTCTTCTGTACTGGCCAGGGCTTGGTAATGGCAGAGATGTCACATGCAGTCATCAGCATTGACCTACAGCAGGTGATACACAAGCATATTGTTGGACAAGCAAGGCAAGAGAGTGGGTTATGTTGAACCATTACGCTCAGCATCACTCCATCAAGGGAAATATTGTTTCTAACAAAGTTATCTACATAGATTTCAGGATGTGTAGATAATCAGAATTCATGTAAACAGCTTATGGGGTAAGTATGGGGTAAGTTGAACTGAGGGACAGGGTAAGTTGAACTGAGGGACAGGGTAAGTTGAACTGAGGGACAGGGTAGGTTGAACTGAGGGACAGGGTAAGTTGAACTGAGGGACAGGGTAAGTTGAACTGAGGGACAGGGTCAGTTGAACTGAGGGACAGGGTAAGTTGAACTGAGGGACAGGGTAAGTTGAACTGAGGGACAGGGTAAGTTGAACTGAGGGACAGGGTAAGTTGAACTGAGGGACAGGGTAAGTTGAACTGAGGGACAGGGTAAGTTGAACTGAGGGACAGGGTAAGTTGAACTGAGGGACAGGGTAAGTTGAACTGAGGGACAGGGTAAGTTGAACTGAGGGACAGGGTAAGTTGAACTGCAAGACAGGGTAAGTTGAACTGCGGGACAGGGTAAGTTGAACTGAGGGACAGGATAAGTTGAACTGAGGGACAAGGTAAGTTGAACTGAGGGACAGGGTAAGTTGAACTGAGGGACAGGGTAAGTTGAACTGAGGGACAGGGTAAGTTGAACTGAGGGACAGGGTAGGTTGAACTGAGGGACAGGGTGGGTTGAACTGAGGGACAGGGTGGGTTGAACTGAGGGACAGGGTAAGTTGAACTGAGGGACAGGGTAAGTTGAACTGAGGGACAGGGTAAGTTGAACTGCAAGACAGGGTAAGTTGAACTGTTGGACAGGGTAAGTTGAACTGAGGGACAGGGTAAGTTGAACTGAGGGACAGGTAAGTTGAACTGAGGGACAGGGTAAGTTGAACTGAGGGACAGGGTAGGTTGAACTGAGGGACAGGGTAGGTTGAACTGAGGGACAGGGTAAGATGAACTGTTGAACTGAGGGACAGGGTGGGTTGAACTGAGGGACAGGGTAAGTTGAACTGAGGGACAGGGTAAGTTGAACTGAGGGACAGGGTAAGTTGAACTGTTGGACAGGGTAAGTTGAACTGTTGGACAGGGTAAGTTGAACTGAGGGACAGGGTAAGTTGAACTGAGGGACAGGGTAAGTTGAACTGTTGAACTGAGGACAGGGTAAGTTGAACTGAGGGACAGGGTAAGTTGAACTGTTGGACAGGGTAAGTTGAACTGAGGGACAGGGTAAGTTGAACTGAGGGACAGGGTAAGTTGAACTGAGGGACAGGGTAAGTTGAACTGAGGGACAGGGTAAGTTGAACTGAGGGACAGGGTAGGTTGAACTGAGGGACAGGGTAAGTTGAACTGAGGGACAGGGTAAGTTGAACTGAGGGACAGGGTAAGTTGAACTGAGGGACAGGGTAAGTTGAACTGAGGGACAGGGTAGGTTGAACTGAGGGACAGGGTAAGATGAACTGTTGGACAGGGTAAGTTGAACTGAGGGACAGGGTAAGTTGAACTGAGGGACAGGGTAAGTTGAACTGTTGGACAGGGTAAGTTGAACTGAGGGACAGGGTAAGTTGAACTGAGGGACAGGGTAAGTTGAACTGAGGGACAGGGTAAGTTGAACTGAGAGACAGGGTAAGTTGAACTGCGGGACAGGGTAAGTTGAACTGCGGGACAGGGTAAGTTGAACTGCGAGACAGGGTAAGTTGATCTGAGGGACAGGGTAAGTTGAACTGAGGGACAGGGTAAGTTGAACTGAGGGACAGGGTAAGTTGAACTGAGGGACAGGGTAGGTTGAACTGAGGGACAGGGTAAGTTGAACTGAGGGACAAGGTAAGTTGAACTGAGGGACAGGGTCAGTTGAACTGAGGGACAGGGTAAGTTGAACTGAGGGACAGGGTAAGTTGAACTGAGGGACAGGGTATGTTGAACTGAGGGACAGGGTAAGTTGAACTGAGGGACAGGGTAGGTTGAACTGAGGGACAGGGTAAGTTGAACTGTTGGACAGGGTAAGTTGAACTGAGGGACAGGGTAAGTTGAACTGAGGGACAGGGTAAGTTGAACTGAGGGACAGGGTAAGTTGAACTGAGAGACAGGGTAAGTTGAACTGCGGGACAGGGTAAGTTGAACTGGACAGGGTAAGTTGAACTGCGAGACTGTTGATCTGAGGGACAGGGTAAGTTGAACTGAGGGACAGGGTAAGTTGAACTGAGGGACAGGGTAAGTTGAACTGAGGGACAGGGTAGGTTGAACTGAGGGACAGGGTAAGTTGAACTGAGGGACAAGGTAAGTTGAACTGAGGGACAGGGTCAGTTGAACTGAGGGACAGGGTAAGTTGAACTGAGGGACAGGGTAAGTTGAACTGAGGGACAGGGTATGTTGAACTGAGGGACAGGGTAAGTTGAACTGAGGGACAGGGTAGGTTGAACTGAGGGACAGGGTAAGTTGAACTGTTGGACAGGGTAAGTTGAACTGAGGGACAGGGTAAGTTGAACTGAGGGACAGGGTAAGTTGAACTGTTGGACAGGGTAAGTTGAACTGCGAGACAGGGTAAGTTGAACTGAGGGACAGGGTAAGTTGAACTGAGGGACAGGGTAAGTTGGTAAGTTGAACTGAGGGACAGGGTAAGTTGAACTGAGGGACAGGGTAAGTTGAACTGAGGGACAGGGTAAGTTGAACTGAGGGACAAGGTAAGTTGAACTGAGGGACAGGGTAGGTTGAACTGAGGGACAGGGTAAGTTGAACTGAGGGACAGGGTAAGTTGAACTGAGGGACAGGGTAGGTTGCGCCTCCTACACATTTCTGTACTGAATGAAATATGACCACAACCTTTTTAAAACCATGTCTATCTTTATTTCCCAAACACAATTCAACACGATCACAATCACTTTTTTTTTGTCTTCTAATCATTTTAAGCATATTTTAACATAGGCTTAACACCTAATAAAGACGTTGTCCTGTTTTAATGGGATATTTCGAGATGTTGGCAATGAGGCCCTTTTCCTACTTCCCCAGAGGGAGATGTTCGCGAGCCAATGCTAACTAACATTAGCACAATGACTGCAAGTCTATGGGAATCTACTACAATTGATCCCAACCTTGAAAGACGCACAACCAAGCTGTCCCCAGGTGAATATGTATATGCATATTGTGTCCACTAACCTCAGCAAGTCTTTATGATAGTCATCGTCCCAGACAAATTGGCTGTTCTTGGTCAGTTCAAAGAACTCTCCTCTCCTCCTGAAAAGATAGGCAGTAAATTTGATATCTGTCTTTCTCCCCGTCTGCCTGCAGTCTAGTCATACGCCCACACTTCAGACAAGGAGAGGGAGGGGAAGAGAGAGAGAGAAGAGCTGAGATTAGGAGATAAGGAGAGAGAGTTGTGAAAAATAGAAAAAGTGTTAGGGGGGAGGATAGAGAGAGATATAGTCAATTACTGCTTTAGTACATTATTACTAGATCTTCTAATGAATAGGGTCTGAATACAACTTCCACCTTGACATTTTTCACAGCCCATCAATCTTAATTGAAGTTCTAATGAAAACTCTGCATAAAAATGTGACTTGAACGGTTCCCCTCTGTGCGCATCCCAGTTGTGTGTGACACTGTACCTACTTCATGTACAGAGCCAGGTCCGTAGCCAGAATAGCCCTCTCGATCATCTTCAGAGTGGCCTTGTACTCATCCAGAGACAGACTGCTTAGAATCTGATTCCCCTGGGGGAGAGAAAGTGGTGGAGAGAGAGGGGAATAGAGAGAGAGAGGAAGGAATGAAGGAATGAAGGAGAGAGAGAAAGGGAGGGAGGGGAATGGAGGTGAGAGAGGAATGGAAGGAGGGAAGAAGGAAGGGGGGGTGCATGGATAGAGAGATAGAGAAGGATGGAGAGAGAGAGATGCAGGGATAGAGAGAGAGGGAGGCAGGGATGACAAATTATTGACCCAGTTAAAGTTTTGTCACATGAAAATGTGAAAATTAAACGAAAAATAATAACAAGGAATAAATACACAATGAATAATGATAACTGGGCTATATACACAGGGTACCAGCACTGAGTCAGGATAACTGGGCTACATACACAGGGTACCAGCACTGAGTCAGGATAACTGGGCTATATACACAGGGTACCAGCACTGAGTCAGGATAACTGGGCTATATACACAGGGTACCAGCACTGAGTAATGATAACTGGGCTATATACACAGGGTACCAGCACTGAGTCAGGATAACTGGGCTATATACACAGGGTACCAGCACTGAGTCAGGATAACTGGGCTATATACACAGGGTACAAGCACTGAGTCAGGATAACTGGGCTACATACACAGGGTACCAGCACTGAGTCAGGATAACTGGGCTATATACACAGGGTACCAGCACTGAGTCAGGATAACTGGGCTATATACACAGGGTACCAGCACTGAGTCAGGATAACTGGGCTATATACACAGGGTACCAGCACTGAGTCAGGATAACTTGGCTATATACACAGGGTACCAGCACTGAGTCAGGATAACTGGGCTACATACACAGGGTACCAGCACTGAGTCAGGATAACTTGGCTATATACACAGGGTACCAGCACTGAGTCAGGATAATTGGGCTATATACACAGGGTACCAGCACTTAGTCAGGATAACTGGGCTATATACACAGGGTACCAGCACTGAGTCAGGATAACTGGGCTATATACACAGGGTACCAGCACTGAGTCAGGATAACTGGGCTATATACACAGGGTACCAGCACTGAGTAATGATAACTGGGCTATATACACAGGGTACCAGCACTGAGTCAGGATAACTGGGCTATATACACAGGGTACCAGCACTGAGTAATGATAACTGGGCTATATACACAGGGTACAAGCACTGAGTCAGGATAACTGGGCTACATACACAGGGTACCAGCACTGAGTCAGGATAACTGGGCTATATACACAGGGTACCAGCACTGAGTCAGGATAACTGGGCTATATACACAGGGTACCAGCACTGAGTCAGGATAACTGGGCTATATACACAGGGTACCAGCACTGAGTCAGGATAACTTGGCTATATACACAGGGTACCAGCACTGAGTCAGGATAACTGGGCTACATACACAGGGTACCAGCACTGAGTCAGGATAACTTGGCTATATACACAGGGTACCAGCACTGAGTCAGGATAACAGAGCAGTGTTGATTGTGACCAGAAGTGTCCATTTTGGACTCATCGGTTCATAGAATGGACTTGCAGAAACCTTCAGGTTTGTCCAGGTGGTCTCTGGTTAAGACGGACAGTTTGACAGCAGAGGCTTCTTCCTCTCAACCCTCCCATGATGGGCATTTGGATTCAGTCTTCTTATTATTAGAGCATGCACAGTTACCTGAGATGCAGCAAGGAAGGTCTGCAAATCTCTAGATGTTATGTTTGGGATGGCTTTTATCTGATGTATTATTGTTCTTGTGGCTCTTTGGGATACCTTGGAAGGGTGTCCACTTCTAGGCCGAGTTGCTGTCATGTTAAACGCTCTCTATTTGTAAATGATTTGCCTCACAGTGGACTGAAGGAGCTCAAATCTTTTTGAGATGATTTTATAGCCTTCTCCCCAGACTGATGTGCTCTCACTACCCTCGTCCTGTTGTCCTCTGAGATCTCCTATCCTCTCTGCATGGTGTGGTTTGTATTCAGCTGGATGGGTAATACCAAACGGACTAGGTTTCTTATTTCTGTCCAACCCAAACACTTTCCTAATGATCTCTCCTTTGATTGGTTCATTTTGTACCCAATTATTTACCCACCTGATACTACTTACCTACTTGATTTACCAATGCAACTTGGGGTTCACTTATTTTTGCACCTGCACTAATTCCTTTTCAATTTAGTTTTTCTACAACACGCATGATCTCCCCTACACCAACATATGGTATTGGTAAATAGAAACCCGTTATGTCATATCAAAAGGCTGGTTCTGATTAAATGGTAAAAACAAATTAAACCTGTAATTGCACAAGGGGTATATGCTGTATGTACATACAGTGCCTTTGGGAAAGTATTCAGACCCCTTGACTTTTTCCACATTTTATTACATTACAGCCTTATTCTAAAATTCCCCCGCAAGCTACACAGAAATCCCCATAATGACAAAGCGAAAACAGGTTTGTTGAAATTTTATCAAATGTGTAAATATAAAAAAACAGAAATAGCTTATTTATATAAGTATTCAGACTCTTTGCTATGAGACTCAAAATTGATCCTGAGGTCTTAGACAGTATTGTGTCGAGGCACAGATCTGGTAAAGGGTACCAATTGTCTGCAGCATTGAAGGTCCAACAACACAGTGGCCTCCATCATTCTTAAATGGAAGAAGTTTGGAACCACCAACACTCTTCCTAGAGCTGGCCGCCCGGGCAAACTGAGCAATCGGGGAGAAGGGCCTTGGTCAGAGAGGTGACCAAGAACCCGATGGTCACTCTGACAGAGCTCCAGAGTTCCTCTGTGGAGATGGGAGAACCTTCCAGGGGGACAACCATCTCTGCAGCACTCCACCAATCAGGCCTTTATGGTAGAGTGGCCAGCTCGCATAGAGTTTGCCAAAGGCACCTAAAGACTCTCAAACTATGAGAAACAAGATTCTCTGGTCTGAAGAAACCAAGATTTAACTCTTTGGCATGAATGCAAAGCATTACGTCTGGAGGAAACCTGGCACCATCCCTATGGTGTAACATGGTGGTGGCGGCATCATGCCGTGGGGATGTTTTTCAGTGGCAGGGACTGGGAGACTAGTCAGGGTCGAGGAAAAAGCACAGAGAGTTCCTTGATGAAAACCTGCTCCAGAGCGCTCAGGACCTCAGACTGGTGCGAAGGTTCGCCTTCCAACAGGACAATGACCCTAATCACACAGCCAAGACAACACAGGGGTGGCTTCGGGACAAGTCTCTGAATCTCCTTGAGTGGCCCAGCCAGAGCCCGGACTTGAACCCGATCGAGCATCTCTGGAGAGACCTAAAAATAGCTGTGCAGCGATGCTCCCCATCCAACCTGACAGAGCTTGAGAGGATCTGCAGAGAAGAATAGGATAAACTCCCCAAAATACAGGCGTGCCAAGCTTGTAGCTTCATACCCCAGAAGACTCGAGGCTGTAATCATTGCCAAAGGTGCTTCAACAAAGTACTGAGTAAAGGGTCTGTAATATATATTTTTAAAACTTTTAACAAATTAGCAAACCTTTCTAAAAACATTTTTTTTCTTTGTCATTACGCGGTATTGTGTGTAGATTGATGAGTGAAAAAAATATTGAATACATTTTAGAAGGCTGTAACCGAACAAAATGTGAAAATAGTCAAAGGGTCTGAATCATTTCCAATGGCACTGTAAACAGTAGGTAGGAATAAAGTGACTAGGTAACAGGATAGATAATAAACAGTAACAGCAGCGTATGTGATGAGTCAAAAGAGATTAGTGCAAAAAAGGGTCAATCCAGATTTTCCGGGTAGATATTTAATGAACTATTTAGCAGTCTTATAGCTTGGGGGTAAAAGCTATTCACTGTCCTCTTAGTTTCAGACCTGCATTGCTACCGCTTGCCGTGCGGTAGCAGAGAGAACAGTCTATGACTAGGGTGGCTGGAGCCTTTGAAAAGGGCCATTTTCTGACACCGCCTGGTATAGAGGTCCTGGATGGTTAGGGAGCTTGGCACCGGTGATGTACTGGGCCGTACGCACTACCCTCTGTTGTCCCTTGCTGTCGGAGGCCGAGCAGTTGCCATACCAGGCAGTGATGCAACCCTTTATGATGCTCTCGATGGTGCAGCTTTAGAACCTTTTGAGGATCTGAGGACCCATGCCAAATCTTTTCAGTCTCCTGAGGGGAAATAGGTTTTGTCGTGCCCTCTTCACAACTGTCTAGGTGTGCTTGGAACATATTCGTTTGTTGGTGATGTGGACGCCAAGGAACTTGAAGCTCTCAACCTGCTCCAATACAGCCCTTGGTCATGTTGAGGGAGAGGTTGTTGTCCTTGCACCACATGGTCAGGTCTCTAACCTACTCTCTATAGACTGTTTCATCGTTGTCGGTGTTGCGTCATCGATAAACTTAATGATGGTGTTGGAGTCGTGCCTGGCCGTGCAGTCATGAGTGAACAGGGAGTACTGGAGGGGACTGAGCACCCCTGAGGGGCCCCTGTGTTGAGGATCACTGTGGCAGATGTGTTGTTACCTAGCCTTACCACCTGGGAGAGGCCCGTCAGGACTTCATTAGATATCGTGCACTAGCTGTTGTTTACCGATATACATAGACCACCACCCCTTGTCTTCCCAGAGGCTGCTGTTCTATCCTGCCGATAGAGTGTATAACCCACCAGCTGTATGTTATTCATGTCGTCGTTCAGCCACGACTCTGTGAAACATAAGATATTACAGTTTTTAATGTCCCGTTGGTAGGACATACGTGTTTTTAGTTCATCCCATTTATTTTCCAGCGATTGTGCGTTGGCTAATAGTACGGATGGCAAAGGCAGAGGTAAAATAGATTTCAGTTTTCCTGCATTAAAGTCACCGGTCACTATGAGCGCGGCCTCTGGGTAGGCATGTTCTTGTTTGCTTATGGCCATATACAGGTTGTTGAGCACGGTCTTAGTGCCAGCATCAGTTTGAGGTGGTAAATAGACAGCTACACAAAATATATTGGTAGAGTGTGGTCTACAGCTTATCATGAGGTACTTTACCTCAGGCGAGCAGAACCTCGAGACTTCCTTAATGTGACATCACACACCAGTTCTTGTTAACAGACACACCCCCTCCTCTGACCTTCAATGTTAGGTTAGGAACACCTGCATAAGTTGTTGAACTTTTAGCCTTTGACCTTTGTGATGTCACCTCTGTTAATATGTGCATTCTTCACAAAACCTTCACAGAACTCAGAACGCAGCCGCCATTCTGTCCTGCCGATGTATAGAAAAACCAGCTACATTTATATTTTATTACAGTTCTTCAAATCACATTGATAGGATAGTCTCGAACAGAACTCATCCAGTTTATTCTCCAGTGATTGCGCATTCACCAATAAAATGGAGGGTAGTGTCGATTTATCCACTCTCCGATGAAGTCTCGTCAGGTATCCCGCACGCCGGCCTCTATAGAGTGTTGGGATTTAGGGCCTGGACCGCGATAATCAATATGTCTTTCGCCTCCGACTCATTGAAGTAGAAGTCCTCATTCAAAACGAGGTTAGTGATAGCTGTTCTGATGCCCAGAAGTTATTTTCCGTCATAGGAAACGATGGTGGAAACATTATGTACAAAAAAAGTTCAGATCAGCGCCAACAAAAAAACACACCAAATAGCACAACAGGTCAGGAACACTTTAAAATGGCCGCCATTCCCTCCGGCGCCATTATTAGGTTCACCTACAGCATGGTTGCCATGGCAGCACAATTCCACAATTGTTCTCCTTATCTTTGCAATGTGTGTGTTTAATGATGTGTTTGTGTGTGTGTCTACTACATCCAGATGAGCTAACTGATGCTCTCCAGTGAATTTGTGTCCATGAAGATGAATCAGGTCTCTTATTCACAGTGCTTAATTACACCATAGCAGTGTTATCTCCTAGACAAGACTAGACTAGCAGCTGGAGCTCATGGAATTGGCCCTACAAAGAGAAAATGAGGAAACACCAATAGAATCTTGACACGCATGATAAATACATTATGGTGAACAATGCCTTATTGTTCCAAATGAATAAATGCAGAATTAACTAAGTGAATAGTGGAATTAATTCATAAGGGTGTGTGTGTGTGTGTGTGTGTGATCTTACTGGGCTGTTGAGGATCATGAGACACTGATCAAAGTGGTGGTGCTCCATGGTGGAGTGGCAGTAGAGCTGGGCCAGGGGATGGTCACTCCTGATAGAGATGCACACACAACCACTGTGAGATTCTGTGCACACACACACACACACACACACACACACACACACACACACACACACACACACACACACACACTACTGCAGCCTACCTCTGTATGTAGGAGTTGTTGACTCCTCTGTGGTCCAGGTCATGACTCAGAGTGGCGATCATCAAGGCCAGGGTCTCCAGATCAGTCATATTACTCTGACAGAGAGGGAGATGGAGGGGAAAGAGAGAGGAGAGGGAGAGGAGAGGAGGGGGAGAGGAGAGGAGGGGGAGAGGAGAGGAGGAGAGAGAGAGGAGAGGAGAGGAGAGGAGAGGAGGGGAGAGGCGAGGAGAGGAGAGGAGAGGAGAGGAGAGGAGGAGAGGAGAGGAGAGGGGAGTGGAGTGGAGAGGAGAGGAGGAGAGGAGAGAGAGGAGAGAGAGGGAGAGGAGAGGAGAGGAGAGGAGAGGAGAGGAGAGGAGAGGAGAGGAGAAAGAGGAGGAGAGGAGAGGAGAGGAGGAGAGGAGAGGAGAGGGAGGAGAGGAGAGGAGAGGAAGAGGAGAGGAGAGGAGAGGAGGAGAATTAATCACACCATTCACTAAGATGTCGTTCATTATGAACAGTCATAGTATTACCGCACCAACTTCCATCACAGGCCACCAGCTAAACACATACAGTGTAGACCATGAACACACAACTACACACACACACCTTAACACATCTTTCCACAGCTGTTATATACTCCTCTAGCTCTATGGAAGGACACAGGTGCTTATCACAGGCCAGTATTACGACACGCGAGACAACAAGGGTTAGGCAAACACACTCACACAACAAATCGCATGCACACGCGTCCATACACACACACAGTGTTAGTCTCATTACACAGAGAGGGGAGTTAGTTGCTTAGCACTGTCTGCTTGAGAGAGCAGCTTACACATCAACTCAACAGCTTTTTGTTAGGAACACCTGGATAGTAACCTTTAATCTAAACAGAGGGAGTACATATAGTCTTCAGAACAGAGCATGTAGTCATCAGAACAGAGCATGTAGTCATCAGAACAGAGCATGTAGTCATCAGAACAGAGCATGTAGTCATCAGAACAGAGCATGTAGTCATCAGAACAGAGCATGTAGTCTTCAGAACAGAGCATGTAGTCATCAGAAGCATGTAGTCAGAACAGATCATGTAGTCATCAGAACAGAGCATGTAGTCATCAGAACAGAGCATGTAGTCATCAGAACAGAGCATGTAGTCATCAGAACAGAGCATGTAGTCATCAGAACAGAGCATGTAGTCATCAGAACAGAGCATGTAGTCATCAGAACAGAATGTAGTCAGAACAGAGCATGTAGTCTTCAGAACAGAGCATGTAGTCATCAGAACAGAGCATGTAGTCATCAGAACAGAGCATGTAGTCATCAGAACAGAGCATGTAGTCATCAGAACAGAGCATGTAGTCATCAGAACAGAGCATGTAGTCATCAGAACAGAGCATGTAGTCATCAGAACAGAGCATGTAGTCATCAGAACAGAGCATGTAGTCATCAGAACAGAGCATGAGCATAGTCATCAGAACAGAGCATGTAGTCATCAGAACAGAGCATGTAGTCATCAGAACAGAGCATGTAGTCATCAGAACAGAGCATGTAGTCATCAGAACAGAGCATGTAGTCTTCAGAACAGAGCATGTAGTCATCAGAACAGAGCATGTAGTCATCAGAACAGATCATGTAGTCATCAGAACAGAGCATGTAGTCATCAGAACAGAGCATGTAGTCATCAGAACAGAGCATGTAGTCATCAGAACAGAGCATGTAGTCATCAGAACAGAACAGCATGTAGTCATCAGAACAGAGCATGTAGTCATCAGAACAGAGCATGTAGTCATCAGAACAGAGCATGTAGTCATCAGAACAGAGCATGTAGTCATCAGAACAGAGCATGTAGTCATCAGAACAGAGCATGTAGTCATCAGAACAGAGCATGTAGTCATCAGAACAGAGCATGTAGTCATCAGAACAGAGCATGTAGTCATCAGAACAGAGCATGTAGTCATCAGAACAGAGCATGTAGTCAGAACAGAGCATGTAGTCATCAGAACAGAGTCATCAGAACAGAGCATGTAGTCATCAGAACAGAGCATGTAGTCATCAGAACAGAGCATGTAGTCATCAGAACAGAGCATGTAGTCATCAGTCATCAGAACAGAGCATGTAGTCATCAGAACAGAGCATGTAGTCATCAGAACAGAGCATGTAGTCATCAGAACAGAGCATGTAGTCATCAGAACAGAGCATGTAGTCATCAGAACAGATGTAGTCATCAGAACAGAGCATGTAGTCATCAGAACAGAGCATGTAGTCATGAACAGAGCATGTAGTCATCAGAACAGAGCATGTAGTCATCAGAACAGAGCATGTAGTCATCAGAACAGAGCATGTAGTCTGAACAGAGCATGTAGTCATCAGAACAGAGCATGTAGTCATCAGAACAGAGCATGTAGTCAACAGAGCATGTAGTCATCAGAACAGACATGTAGAACAGAGCATGTTGAACAGACTGGAACTGTAGTTGAACAGAGTATGTAGTCATCAGAAGAGAGCATGGAGTCATCAGAACAGAGCATGTAGTCATCAGAACAGAGCTGGGTGTGTGTACCAAGGGTTATATACTAGAACTGAGTTGGACTGGAACTGAGTTGGACTAGAACTGAGTTGGACTAGAACTGGGTTGGACTGGAACTGGGTTGGACTAGAACTGGGTTGGACTAGAACTGGGTTGGACTAGAACTGGGTTGGACTAGAACTGGGTTGGACTAGAACTGGTTGGACTAGAACTGAGTTGGACTAGAACTGGGTTGGACTAGAACTGGTTGGACTAGAACTGGACTAGAACTGGGTTGGACTAGAACTGGGTTGGACTGGAACTGGGTTGGAACTAGAACTGGGTTGGACTGGAACTGGGTTGGACTAGAACTGAGTTGGACTAGAACTGGGTTGGACTAGAACTGGGTTGGACTAGAACTGAGTTGGACTAGAACTGAGTTGGACTAGAACTGGGACTAGAACTGGGTTGGACTGAACTTGGACTAGAACTGGGTTGGACTAGAACTGGGTTGGACTAGAACTGGGTTGGACTAGAACTGAGTTGGACTAGAACTGGGTTGGACTAGAACTGGGTTGGACTAGAACTGGGTTGGACTGGAACTGGGTTGGACTAGAACTGAGTTGGACTAGAACTGGGTTGGACTAGAACTGGGTTGGACTGGAACTGGGTTGGACTAGAACTGGGTTGGACTAGAACTGGGTTGGACTGGAACTGAGTGTTTGGGATACGTTGAGTTCTGTTTCTGTCTGAGATACAGTACTTGTTTGTTCAAGTGTCTTTGACTATTTATGATAATGATTCTTCCTATATCATATTACATCTGAATCTTCTGGGTTGGACTATGCAGGTGACTAAACTTACTGCTAATTACATGGCTACAACTCACAGTAAAGCCTGTGGGGTCCCCTGGATAGCTCCCACATTACACACATAATCTCCCTTTAACCGAACACTGTGCCCGAAGAAGATCCTGGACGATGACGGACAGACAACTGAGCCAATGGCGGAAGACTGACTACAACCAGCTGAACTGGAACTGAGATCCGTTTCCTAGGGAACCTACTTTGAGTTCTGACTTTCTGTCTGTTCCAACACGAACTAACGGAAGAGCCGTGTTTGTTCAAGATATCTTTGAAATATTTATGATAATGATTCTTCCTATATCATATTACATCTGATATCTTCCAACTAAGACGCCAGAGTAATGCATTCAGAGGTACAACATTTGGTATTTAAATATTAAGGTAACTGGAAGCGAATGCTGACTTGACAGAACACAGTGGTCGGCTTGACCCGGTAACAGCACAGTTACAGCATGTTGACTCAATAGCCATTGGTCGGAATGACACAAATAAGACCTCCTGCTGGGGATATATTATTTATTGATTGATTGGACAGAGTGACCTGGCACCCCTTCCATGCTGGCCAATGATTGGCTGAACTCACCTGTAACCGGCCAGATTTGAACAAGGCGAACATGCACTGGGAGGTGTTGAAGGCGTGTCTCCAGTTGTGGTAGGCCACGTTCTTCCTATAGTTCTTCTTAACACTCAGGATCCACTGGCACAGACTCTACAGAGAGAGAGAGAGAGGGGGAACGGAGGGAAAAGGGGGGGGGGGGATATGAAGGAACACAGTAGGAGATAGACAAGACAAAGTGGGGAGAAAGAGGGAGAGATGAGGAGGAGGTGGTGGGAGAGGAGGAAGAAGAGGAGGGGAGGAGGAAGGGAAGAGGAGGAGCGGAGGAGGAGGGGAAGAGGAGGGGAGGGGAAGAGGAGGGGAAGAGGAGTTGGTGGGAGAGGAGGAAGAAGAGGAGGGGAGGAGGAAGGGAAGAGGAGGAGGGGAAGAGGAAGAGGAGTTGGTGGGAGAGGAGGAAGAAGAGGAGGGGGAGGGGGGGAAAGAGGAGGTGGGGAGAGGAGGGGGGAGGGGAGGGGGAAGAGTAGTTGGAGGGGAAGAGGAGGTGGGGGAGGAGGGGGCAAAAATGGCCAGCAAGAGAGAGGGAAAGGTTAAACAAGAAAATAGAGAACAGACAGAATGACAGTGACTTTAATTGTATCTGTACATTCTCAAGCAGTAGAGCTTCAAATTGGCCAGACTGGCAATCTGATTGGTGTTATAGGAAAACTTAGACCACCCTGCTAATAGAATCACTGGATTCTGTTCATCCAATCTTTCCATGTCCATCCATTTACCGGCATAAGCTTCCAATCAACTCCCTATCAGCCAATGCATAGTGACTCACACATTTGTTCAATAATGAAAATTGAACAAATAAAAATTAACATTCATTATGACCTTTTTCTGAACCTCAAAGTCCTTCGCATTCTATAGGTTATGATGTCATTAGTCATCTATTGTGAGTGATGCATGACAAGGCCACTGTGGTGTGTTAAGGAATCCTGATTAAGAGGGTGGTGAGCTGTTGTTATGAATGTGCAAACACACATATATGTACTCACACACATACAGGTATGTGCACATACATGCACATAGTCACACACACACACACACACACACACACACACACACTTGTATTTCATCTGGAAGTTCTGGACTAGGTTGAGGTCTACAAACATGCGTATGGTGGCCTGAGTGGTCTCAGCGTCGGACAGCTCAAAGTCACTGAAACTGAACTCCATCAGACGCAGAGACTGGGCCGACGGAACAGTGGCCACCTTCACAAACAGAGAGAGGAGTGTGTGAGAGGGATGTACACATATACACTCATACGGTATGCACGCACGTACATACCTTGGGGCGGTAGGGTAGCCTAGTGGTTAGAGTGTTGGACTAGTAACCAGAAGGTTGCAAGTTCAAATCCCCGAGCTGACAAGGTACAAATCTGTTGTTCTGCCCCTGAACAGGCAGTTAACCCACTGTTCCTAGGCCGTCATTGAAAATAAGAATTTGTTCTTAACTGACTTGCCTAGAGGTTAAAAAATAAACACACACATATACTATATTTATTCACACATTCACCCTCTCTAAGCACCAGGGATCTCTAGCAGGCATTAATAATTGATGAGCTGTGATCAGGGAGAGTATCTATCCGTGTTCGGCTCGCCTCCCCTTTAGCTGACAGACAGCACTTCTACCCAAAGCAGACAGGACACCCCTAATGCACAAAGGATCTCTCTCTCTCTCTTTTTAGATTATAACCTCTCTTTCCTCGCTTCTCTCTCTCTCTCTCTCTCTTTCTCTCTCTTTAGATTAGAACCTCTCTTTCCTCGCTTCTCTCTCTCTCTCTCTCTCTTTTTAGATTAGAACCTCTCTTTCCTCGCTCCTCTCTCTCTCTCTTTATTGTCATGGGAAACATATGTTTACATTGCCAAAGCAAGTTAAATAGATAATAGACAAAAGAGAAATAAACAAGAAAACACTTACAGTAAAGATTACACTCACAAAAGTTCCAAAATAATCATTTAATAATAATTTAAAATGTCATATTATGTGCAAATCTTCCTTCTGTGATGGCACACTGGTATTTCACCCAATAGATATGGGAGTTTATCAAAATGGGTTTGTTTTTTAATTCTTTGTGGGTCTATGTAATCTGAGGGAAATATGTGTCTCTAATATGGTCATACATTGGGCAGGAGGTTAGGAAGTGCAGCTCAGTTTCCACCTCATGTGTGCACATAGCCTGTCTTCTCTTGAGAGCCAAGTCTGCCTACGGCGGCCTTTCTCAATAGCAAGGCTAAATACGTGGTTGGTCGTACGGTAATTTGGTAAAAAGACGATTTGACATTTGCTCAGTACATTTTTTTTACTGAGGAAATATACGACTATGCTGTTAATGATAATGCAGAGGAATTTCCCAAGGTTTCTGTTGATGCATATCGCCTGGTAGTTATTTGGGTCAAATCTGTCCACTTTTGGGGATATCAGTCTTTGGTTCCAAATATTGGAGAAGATGCCAGAGTTGAGGATGATGTTAAAGAGTTTAAGTACAGCCAATTGTAATTTGTGGATCTCTCTCTCTCTCTCTCTGTCTCTCTCTCTGTCTCTCTCTCTCTATCAATTTTAAAGCCTAATCATTATGGTCAGTCTTTTTTGGTTATCCTCATAGGCCTGCATGAGTATCTACATGTGAGTCGTCATATTGGTTAGGTTTACATGCGCTGGAGTCACCTCATCTATACACCGTCCTTCCACTCAACCTGAAGGAAGGCATCTGTCTCGCAATGCTTGTATGGCCACAAGTGCGTGTGTGCGTGTGTGTGGTTGTAAGTGCATGTGTGGTAAGTTAATAAATTGTAATTTACCGCGGTTACCTGCAGCGCCCGCGTCTCTTCCTCTGCAGCAGAGGCATGATACGAAAGGACCTGAGAATGACACACACACACACACACACACACACACACACACACACACACACAGTTATCCCTCTGACTACATTACTACAGGTAATAACACACCAGTGCTGGAAAAAGGTCCTCAAATATCATACTGTAGTAAAGTAAATATACCTTTCATCTGTCATACTGTAGTAAAGTAAATATACCTTTCATCTGTCATACTGTAGTAAAGTAAATATACCTTTCATCTGTCATACTGTAGTAAAGTAAATATACCTTTCATCTGTCATACTGTAGTAAAGTAAATATACCTTACATCTGTCATACTGTAGTAAAGTAAATATACCTTTCATCTGTCATACTGTAGTAAAGTAAATATACCTTTCATCTGTCATACTGTAGTAAAGTAAATATACCTTTCATCTGTCATACTGTAGTAAAGTAAATATACCTTTCATCTGTCATACTGTAGTAAAGTAAATATACCTTACATCTGTCATACTGTAGTAAAGTAAATATACCTTTCATCTGTCATACTGTAGTAAAAGTGAAAATTACCCAGTAAAATACTACTTGAGTAAAACTCTAGAAGTATCTGGTTTTAAATGTACTTAAGTACAGTGGTAGAAAAAAAATGACTCAATCGTAAAAGTACAAAGTAAAAGTAATTGCTATACATCAAAATCCTTATATTAAGCAAACCAGAACGGCACACTTGTCTTATTATTTGTAATTACAGACAGATGGGCACACTCCAACACTCAGACATCATTTACAAACACAGCATTTGTTTTCCCGTGAGTCCATTATTTTACACTATCTGGTATTAGTGCTTAAACCTAAACTTTTGGGCTTAACTGTACCCGTGCCAAATTGCCTACACAGCCAATCGCAAGATAATGCTTTTGGGAACAGGCATAAAAAGTTAACATCCATCCATTGAGGCAAAAAGGACATTGTCGAAGTTAACTTCAATAAGACAAAAGCTGCAAAAGGAGAGTTGAAAATAAAAACTAGACACTCTAATGTACTTGTCCTCTTGCTCAGTTGTGCACCGGGGCCTCCCACTTCTCTTTCTATTCCGGTTAGAGCCAGTTTGTGCTGTTCTGTGAAGGGGGAAGTACACAGCGTTGTACGAGATCTTCAGTTTCTTGGCAATTTCTCTCATGGAATAGCCTTCATTTCTCAGAACAAGAATAGACTGACGAATTTAAGAAGAAAGTTATTTGTTTCTGTTCATTTGGAGCCTGAAATCGAACCCACAAATGTTGATGCTCCAGATACTCAACTAGTCTAAAGAAGGCCAGTTTTATTGGTTCTTTAATCAGAACAACAGTTTTCAGCTATGCTAATATAACTGCAAAATGGTTTTCTAATGATTTAATTAGCCTTTTAAAATGATAAACTTGGATTAGCTAACACAATGTGCCATTGGAACACAGGAGTGATAGTTGCTGATAATGGGCCTCTGTACGCCTATGTAGATATTCCATAAAAAAATCTGCTGTTTCCAGCTACAATAGTCATTTACAACATTAACAATATCTGCACTCTATTTCTGATCAATCTGATGTTATTTTAACTGAAAACAAAATGTGCTTTTCTTTTCAAAAACAAGGACATTTCTAAGTGACCCCTTTTGAACGGTAGTGCACATCAAACTGAAATCTTATCAGAAATACATTTGGTCGTCTTCACAGCCCCCCTTACAAACGGTCAAACTGATGATTTATTGTTGCTGTTGCTTTATTGTCCCTAAACGTTCTTTTCTCCCTCCGCGAAAGATGACAGAGAAAACTTTACAGATATCAGCTACATTGAAGCATTTCATTCTATCCATCTATTATATTATTCTGTTGAGCAAGAGTTTATTTAGTCCTCTAGGGCAACATATAATGACAAAAGAGAAGCTGCATGTATCTAAATCAGGCAAAACAAAATCCTGCACCCAGTGTCAATAAAAATCGTTCTGCTGTCTTTGACTGTTGCCTGCAGTGCATTTTCTGTTGGCGGGTCGGGGTCCTGATTTCCACCTCATCACATATAGTCAGACGGTTGCAGATGGGTGCGGGTGAACAAACAGCTATCGTTGCATATCAAGAAGCATGATCAATACACAGGTGCACCTTGCGCTGGCACAATAAAAGGCCACTTTAAAAATGTGCAGTTTTGTCACACAACACAATGCCACAGATGTCTCAGGTTCTGAGGGAGCGTGCAATTTGCTGTGTTGCATGCTGATGTCCACCAGAGCTGTTGCCAGACCATTTTATGTTAATTTCTCTACCATCAACAGCCTCCCGTACTTCCATCTAGCTTCACAACCTATGGCTGCACCCCTGCCCAGTCATGTGAAATCCATAGATTAGGGCCTAATGAATGTATTTCAAGTAACTGATTTCCTTATATGAACTATATCTCAGTAAAATCTTTGAAATTGTTGCATGTTGAGTTTATATTTTGGTTCAGTATAGAACCCTAATTTTGCATTTAGGTAGCTGACATACTTTCACATCAGATGTTTGTGACCTTCTCAGACAGACAGCCCTTTAGGGGAAGACGGAGCAGAGTGTGGAGAAGACCATCCAGTATCTCCTAAGGGCACCCATCGCTGTCACTCCCAACCCTCGTGTTAAAGTCTCCACATTGTAGTTGCATTTATAGGCCTGTTCTAGGATCAGCATACCTTCCCCCAACCCAACCTCAACCCTCAGGGTGGGAAACACTGAGCAGATCTGAGACCAGTGCCTCTCACCTCCAGTGTAACCTCCTGTTTAGCCATGGCTCTCTCCACTGTTTCATACATCTGGGTGTTCTGTATACCCAGGCCACAGAAAATGGCGAAGGCCTCCAGGAACTGTTCATCGTTCCGGTTGAAGGACCTCACGTTCGCAGACGCCTCGTCCATCTTGTTCACCAACTGACACACACCTTCAGACCCGACATAGGGGGAATGTTAGACACACACACACACACACACACACACACACACACACACACCAGAAAAAAACTAAAACTTCTTATTTCACCAACTGACACACACTCCAGACACTCAGATGACAAAACTTTAGTTTGGCTCTCCTTTTTATATGAAATAGTTTGCTGTTAGTGACCTCTTGTCTGAAACTAAAAGGTCCATCTACTCCAGGACTAATAGCCCCTTAAATGATAGCAAGGTTGTAATGAATGAAAAGCCCTATCCTTAGCCTGTAGACCTACTAAGTATTCACATCATGGAGAGGTGCCAACGCCAACACTGACCCTCCTCATTGACTTCACTTGCCCTTTCTCCTACACATTCTGCATGACAATTAAAGGTGGCTAAATGAATGCCCGGACACAAATCATAATAGGAAGAAAGAAAAAGTATATATATTGCTTCGCTAATGTCCAAGTAAAAGAAGGTGGGTGGAGGAGGGCATTATGTTAATAAATGCTATATTAGAGTCTAGGAGCAGTAGGTTGTCTTTTGACCCAAGTGTCTGCTGGACTCTTCAGGCAGTTGGTGGAAAGACTAAAGGGACCTGTCCTGTTCTGTTTGATCATTGGGGGACTGGGGGCGACATATATTACGGTTACACAACTGCCCAGATAATTCATTTCTCTATTTGTGCCTTCATTTATACATGCAAAAACCTATTGAGATTTAAATCTCTTTTTTACAAGAGAGACCTGTTATAATGATGTCAGCTGATGATGTTTTGGTTATAATGTAAATGCTAATTATACTAATGCTAAGGATGTGTTAATGAATGAGAAGGGGACTCTTGGCCCTAATGAATGAGGATACGATAGGGCAATGTCTGTAAACACAAACCACATGGAGGGAAAGGGGGGAAGAGAGAGAGGTAGAGAGAGAGGTAGAGAGGTAGAGAGGTAGAGAGAGAGAGAGAGAGAGAGAGAGGGAGAGAGAGAGAGAGAGAGAGAGAGGGAGAGAGAGAGAGAGAGAGAGAGAGTACCTATAACTTTATCCTTCTTCCCATTCCTGATAGGCGTACAGAGCAAACTCTTGATCAGGTTACTGGGGTGCTCTGGGTTCTCACTCTGAAAGAAACATAGATTCATAATATTAGGCAAAAAAAAATATATATATATATATATATATACTGTATATATTTAAGATTCTAACATAGTATTTTGGAAGATGAAGAAGATTGCAGAGTAGATCATGTTCAGCACTGACCATCCAGGGAAAGCGCTGGTCTTTGGTGACGTCAGAGATGTTCAGAGGCTCCATGGTGTTCTTTACATACTGGGCGTACATGTAGTTTATCTGACTCACGTCACAGTCCCTGTGGGGAACACAATTGAAATACTCAAATCAAATGAAATGTTATTTGTCACCTGAGCCGAATACAACAGGTACATACTTACGAGCCCTTTCCCAACAATGCAGGGTAGAAATAAAAATAAATAAATACCAAAGGAAATAGTAACACAATAAAATAACAATAACACGACTATATACAAGGTGTATGGTAAGGGTAAAAGTGAATAAGCAATCAGGATAGATAATAAACAGACTATCAGCAGCGTATGTGAAGACGGTGAAAGCGTGTCTGTGTGAGTGATTGTGTGTGGTCTGTGTGTGTGGCATCTAAATGCATGTTTGTGTGTGTTTTGTGTGTGTGAGCGTATGTAGTTGTATGCAGTCATATGTAGTCTATGTGTGTGTATGTGTGTGTTGTTCAGCAGTCATATGGCTTGGGGGTAGAAGCTAATCAGGAGCCTTTTGGTCCCAGACTTGGCGCTCCGGTACCGCTTGGCTTTCCACTGACACCGCCTGGTATAGAGGTCCTGGCCACAGATAAAATGACATCAAATCATATTATATCTACCACAGCTTTGATTGGACCGATCATGTCAACATCATACTTTCAAAATCTTAGCTAGCAGTCATCATGAATCAAGTCGACAATCTACTGGCAAATCCATTTCAATCCTTGTCATATAGCAAATTATGAAGAGAAATTATAGTTAAAGCATATTGGTGCTCATCAGCCATTGGACATTACATTACACAAGTTGGAAATCGCAAATTCAACAATGAGTGGTTTGGAAGGAATCAGTGTCTAACTGCAAGTGTTGCAAAGCAATCACTATCCTTCAGTGGAGTGGGTGTGTGGTCCAAGTCTGGGTTTAAGGGTCTCTTTTCCAAGCTTAAAACCACTGACCAGAAAAGGTTGAATACATTGGCCATGCTGTCAATCCAGCAGGATTTCTGCCACATTCAAAACAACTGGAAACTCGGAACATCTCCCAGTGAGTTCAACTGGGAACTTGAAGAAAAACGAGCTCCGACTGGGAAAATATGGTCATCCAACTCTGAATTCCAAGTCGGGAACTCAGGCCTCTTTCTACAACATCGACATGAAGATCACCGACATCATGATTCAACCAATTTTTTTTAACGAGTTTAATTTTTATTTATTTTATTTTACCTTTATTTAAATAGGCAAGTCAGTTAAGAACAAATTCTTATTTACAATGACGGCCTAGGAACAGTGGGTTAACTGCCTGTCTAGGGGCAGGACGACAGATTTGTACCTTGTCAGCTCGGGGGTTTGAACTTGCAACCTTCCGGTTCCTAGTCCAACGCTCTAACCACTAGGCTACCCTGCCGCCCCCGAGTTCCCAGTTGTCTTAAAAGCACCATAAATCCAGCGAATGCCTGACTTTGATGTCAAACTTTTACTAAATGTTTTGATGACTAACAGTTTGTGGGCGTATAACCGTTTGTCACCGTTATAGTGCAATTCCTGTATTTGTTCAGTGTTGTTTAGTGGCTTTGCTGGCATGCATCAAAAATATTTTGAGGGAGTTTCCCCCGCCAAGATTTACATGCTAAAATCACCACAGGCTAGCCCACACCAAGACCAACATGGCCAGCCCACACCAAGCCCAACATGGCCAGCCCACACCAAGCCCAACACAGGCTAGCCCACACCAAGCCCAACATGGCCAGCCTACAACAGCCTAACACGAGCCAGCCCACACCAAGCCCAACACAGGCTAGCCCACACCAAGCCCAACATGGCCAGCCTACAACAGCCTAACACGAGCCAGCCCACACCAAGGCCAACATGGCCAGCCTACAACAGCCTAACACGAGCCAGCCCACACCAAGCCCAACACAGGCTAGCCCACACCAAGCCCAACATGGCCAGCCTACAACAGCCTAACACGAGCCAGCCCACACCAAGCCCAACACAGGCTAGCCCACACCAAGCCCAACATGGCCAGCCTACAACAGCCTAACACGAGCCAGCCCACACCAAGCCCAACACAGGCTAGCCCACACCAAGCCCACACCAAGCCCACACCAAGCCCAACATGGCCAGCCTACACCAAGCCCACACCAAGCCCAACACAGACTAGCCTACACCAAGCCCACACCAAGCCCAACATGGCCAGCCTACAACAGCCTAACACGAGCCAGCCCACACCAAGTCCAACACAGACTAGCCTACACCAAGCCCACACCAAGCCCAACATGGCCAGCCTACAACAGCCTAACACGAGCCAGCCCACACCAAGCCCAACACAGACTAGCCTACACCAAGCCCAACATGGCCAGCCTACAACACCCTAACACGAGCCAGCCCACACCAAGCCCAACACAGACTAGCCTACACCAAGCCCAACATTGCCTGCCTACAACAGCCTAACACGAGCCAGCCCACACCAAGCCCAACACAGGCTAGCCCACACCAAGCCCAACATGGCCAGCCTACAACAGCCTAACACGAGCCAGCCCACACCAAGGCCAACATGGCCAGCCTACAACAGCCTAACACGAGCCAGCCCACACCAAGCCCAACACAGGCTAGCCCATACCAAGCCCAACATGGCCAGCCTACAACAGCCTAACACGAGCCAGCCCACACCAAGCCCAACACAGGCTAGCCCACACCAAGCCCAACATGGCCAGCCTACAACAGCCTAACACGAGCCAGCCCACACCAAGCCCAACACAGGCTAGCCCACACCAAGCCCACACCAAGCCCAACATGGCCAGCCTACACCAAGCCCACACCAAGCCCAACACAGACTAGCCTACACCAAGCCCACACCAAGCCCAACATGGCCAGCCTACAACAGCCTAACACGAGCCAGCCCACACCAAGTCCAACACAGACTAGCCTACACCAAGCCCACACCAAGCCCAACATGGCCAGCCTACAACAGCCTAACACGAGCCAGCCCACACCAAGCCCAACACAGACTAGCCTACACCAAGCCCAACATGGCCAGCCTACAACACCCTAACACGAGCCAGCCCACACCAAGCCCAACACAGACTAGCCTACACCAAGCCCAACATTGCCAGCCTACAACAGCCTAACACGAGCCAGCCCACACCAAGCCCAACACAGACTAGCCTACACCAAGCCCACACCAAGCCCAACATGGCCAGCCTACAACAGCCTAACACGAGCCAGCCCACACCAAGCCCAACACAGACTAGCCTACACCAAGCCCACACCAGCCCAACATGGCCAGCCTACAACAGCCTAACACAGGCTAGCCCACACCAAGCCCAACACAGGCTAGCCCACACCAAGCCCAACACAGGCTAGCCCACACCAGCCCAACATGGCCAGCCTACAACAGCCCAACATGGGCCAGCCTACAACAGCCTAACACGAACCAGCCCACACCAACCCAACACAGACTAGCCCACACCAAGCCCACACCAGCCCAACATGGCCAGCCTACAACAGCCCAACACAGGCCAGCCAACACCAAGCCAACGCAGGCTAGCCCACACCAAGCCCAACACAGACTAGCCCACACCAGCCCAACATGGCCAGCCTACAACAGCCCAACACAGGCCAGCCAACACCAAGCCCAACACAGGCTAGTCCACATCAAGCCCAACACAGATTAGCCCACACCAAGCCCAATACAGGCTAGCCCACACCAAGCCAACGCAGGCTAGCCCACACCAAGCCCAACACAGACTAGCCCACACCAGCCCAACATGGTCAGCCTACAACAGCCCAACACGGGCCAGCCTACAACAGGCCAGCCCACACCAAGCCCAGCACAAGTTACCACACACCAAGCCCAACACAGACTAGCCCACACCAGCCCAACATGGCCAGCCTACAACAGCCCAACACAGGCCAGCCAACACCAAGCCCAACACAGGCTAGCCAACACCAAGCCCAACACAGGCTAGTCCACATCAAGCCCAACACAGATTAGCCCACACCAAGCCCAATACAGGCTAGCCCACACCAAGCCCAATACAGGCTAGCCCACACCAAGCCAACGCAGGCTAGCCCACACCAAGCCCAACACAGACTAGCCCACACCAGCCCAACATGGTCAGCCTACAACAGCCCAACACGGGCCAGCCTACAACAGGCCAGCCCACACCAAGCCAAGCACAAGTTACCACACACCAAGCCCAGCACAGGCCAGCCCACACCAAGCCCAGCACTGGCTAGCCCACACCAGCCCAACATGGTCAGCCTACAACAGCCCAACACGGGCCAGCCTACAACAGGCCAGCCCACACCAAGCCCAGCACAAGTTACCACACACCAAGCCCAGCACAGGCCAGCCCACACCAAGCCCAGCACTGGCTAGCCCACACCAGCCCAACATGGTCAGCCTACAACAGCCCAACACGGGCCAGCCTACAACAGGCCAGCCCACACCAAGCCCAGCACTGGCTAGCCCACACCAAGCCCAGCCCCGGCTAGCCCACACCAAGCCAACATGCAACAATTTCAAAGATTTTACTGAGTTACAGTTCATACAAGGAAATTGAAATAAATTCATTAGGTCCTAATCTATGAATTTCACATGACTGGGAATACAGATATGCATCTGTTGGTCACAGATACCTTAACAAAAAGCAGGGGTGAGGATCAGAAAACCAGTCAGTATCTGGTGTGACCACCATTTGTCTCAAGGTAGGGGTGAGGATCAGAAAACCAGTCAGTATCTGGTGTGACCACCATTTGTCTCAAGGTAGGGGTGAGGATTAGAAAACCAGTCAGTATCTGGTGTGACCACCATTTGTCTCAAGGTAGGGGTGAGGATCAGAAAACCAGTCAGTATCTGGTGTGACCACCATTTGTCTCAAGGTAGGGGTGAGGATCAGAAAACCAGTCAGTATCTGGTGTGACCACCATTTGTCTCAAGGTAGGGGTGAGGATCAGAAAACCAGTCAGTATCTGGTGTGACCACCATTTGTCTCAAGGTAGGGGTGAGGATTAGAAAACCAGTCAGTATCTGGTGTGACCACCATTTGTCTCAAGGTAGGGGTGAGGATCAGAAAACCAGTCAGTATCTGGTGTGACCACCATTTGTCTCAAGGTAGGGGTGAGGATTAGAAAACCAGTCAGTATCTGGTGTGACCACCATTTGTCTCAAGGTAGGGGTGAGGATCAGAAAACCAGTCAGTATCTGGTGTGACCACCATTTGTCTCAAGGTAGGGGTGAGGATTAGAAAACCAGTCAGTATCTGGTGTGACCACCATTTGTCTCAAGGTAGGGGTGAGGATCAGAAAACCAGTCAGTATCTGGTGTGACCACCATTTGTCTCAAGGTAGGGGTGAGGATCAGAAAACCAGTCAGTATCTGGTGTGACCACCATTTGTCTCAAGGTAGGGGTGAGGATCAGAAAACCAGTCAGTATCTGGTGTGACCACCATTTGTCTCAAGGTAGGGGTGAGGATCAGAAAACCAGTCAGTATCTGGTGTGACCACCATTTGTCTCATTCAGTGTGACACTTCTCCTTCGTATAGAGTTGATCAGGCTGTTGATTGTGGCCTGTGGAATGTTGTCCCACTCCTCTTCAATGGCTGTGTGAAGCTGCAGGATATTGGCGGGAACTGGAACACGCTGTCGTACACATTGTTCCAGAGCATCCCAAACATGCTCAATGGGTGACGTCTGCTGTGTATGCAGGCCATGGAAGAACTGGGACATGTTCAGCTTTAAGGAATTGTGTACAGATCCTTGCGACATGGGGCCGTGCATTATCATGCTGAAACATGAGGTGATGGCGGCAGATGATTAGCAGGACAATGGGCCTCAGGATTTCATCACAGTATCTCTGTGTGTTCAAATTGCCATCAATAAAATACAATTGTGTTCGTAGTCCGTAGCCTGTGCCTGCCCACACCATAACCCCACTGCCACCGTGGTGCACTCAGGAAACGTGGACGTCGGCAAACCACTCGCCCACACGACACAATACTCGTTGTCTGTCATCTGCCCGGTACAGTTAAAACCGGGATTCATCCGTGAAGAGCTTCTCCAGCTAGTGGCTATCGAAGGTGAGCATTTGAAGTCGGTCACGACGCCCAACTGCAGTGAGGATGACGAGTAAGCAGATGAACTTCTCTGAGACGGATTCTGACAGTTTGTGCAGATATTCTGTTCTGCGGTTGTGAGTCCGGATGGACATACTGACAAATTCTCTACAACGAATTATGGTAGAAAAATAAACATTAATTTCTCTGGCAACAGCTTTGGTGGAAATTCTGCATGCCAATTGCACACTCCCTCAAAACTTGAGACATCTGTGGTATTGTGTTGTGTGACAAAGCTGCACATTTTGGAGTGGCCTTTTATTGTCCTTATCTTGGCAAAGGAGAAATGCTTACTAACAGGGATGTAAACACATGTGTGCACAACATTTGAGAGAAATAAGCTTTTTGTGCGTATGGAACATTTCTGGGATCTTTTACTTCAGCTCATGAAACCAACACTTTACATGTTGCCTTTATATTTAGTTCAGTATAGTTATATAAACTTAACAGTTTCTCTTGTAAAAATATATGTATGATAGTAACAACTCGGTTGTCTATCTGATACAATGTGTCAGATACCTTTAACACTTGAAAATCATGCAATTATGCATTGAATTAAATTGTAAGAAATTAATTATTTAGAAAATGTATTATTATTAAATAGCAAAGGTGCATTGGCCCATCGTGCCAATGTGGTCATGTTTGTTGGGTTGTTGGTGCCCTATGAGTGAGTGAGTGAGTGAGTGAGTGAGTGAGTGAGTGAGTGTAGAGGTATAAGAATAAGTCTCCAGTGGATTTGAGTCTAAAATAGTCCGCTCCAATATGGTTGGCACACTGTTTTCTTTGATGTGTGTGTGAGAGTGAGTGTGACAGTGATAGTGTTGGTAATCATTAAAACACTCACATCAGAGCTCTCCTTTATCTAGACTAGATATGATTAGATGGTAATAGAAACTGTTGAGAGAGACTGAGCAGCTGGAGAATGTGATGGAATTGGCTTGAATGGTACTGGACAGGATAGTGTGTGTGTGCCTGTTTGCGTGCGTGCGTGTGTGTGTGTGTGCCTGTTTGCGTGCGTGTGTGTGTGACGAGAGAACAGGATCACATGTTAACACCAGGGGCTGGATTCCACCTCCACGAGAACATTCCGGAACAGAACAAAGAGTAAAGCAGAGAAGTTGTTCTGTTCTGGCCTCATCTAAAAAAGACTCCTTGGACATTCAGTCTTTGGGCTAACTATCACAGTGTGTTCTCATCAATGCTGAACCTGGCAAGTAAACTGTGTTAATACGGTGTATGTGTGTGTGGGGGGGGGGGTGTACGTGCGCCTGCTCCTAAAACACCTCCCACCACTGAGCCAAAACTAACATCCTGCTATTAGCTGTATCCCCTGGGCCCCCGCAGAAGGCTACAAATGACTGGCTCCCCAGGCAGGAGTAGTCCTGCAGTATACACAAAACAACCTATTTGGCCCATTAGAAGATGGAGTACAGAGTAGAACGTGTTTGGGTCTGCCAAGCCAGAATGTAAAAGAACGAGACACAATGGGCTGGAGGGGGGGGGGTGGACAACCGCGTCTGTTTCATTTCACTTCTGTCCTCCTGGATGTCTCAGTTTCTTTGTCTCTAACTCTTGCCTGGGAGCAAGCTCTCTCCTTCTGTCTCTCCCCATTTCTCTACTGTCAGTAGAGAAGAACACACTCTCTCAGACAAGTAGACAGACTGACACACACACACACACACACACACTACCCACGCAGCAACAATAATTTATTAGTATTTATTTAATATGAATTTATTTGTATTATTTTAATATTAATTTATTCGTATTTATTTACTAGTATTTATTTCATATTAATTTATTCGTATTTATTTAGTATTTATTAGTACTTATTACATAGTACAGCAATTTTATTCTTGCTACCAAGAATGGTTTAGATAAATAGAAGACAAATCGTTGTTAACCTAAACTGAGTTCAATTGCGTTGAATTCAGTTGAGTTCTAAGTCATTAGACCCTGATCTTGGACAGCTTGTGGAAAAAAAGGCATGAAGTTGAAGGAAGTCTCACTGATTGTTCTAATAGTCAACACTTGACTTTCCATCTCCTGACAGACCTCCCTATTACTTATTAAGACATGAAGTTTAGCTGCCCACGTGGGCACCCAGCATAGCCAGTCAGGCAGCATAACAAGTCCGTAGCTCTCCACTGGGCCCTCGGCCTGTGCTTGTTAGGCCATCTCTGAAAGCCTTCCAAAAGGGAAAGAAAAATGGCATTTTAATGTGATAGATTGCTCCTAAACAGATTGTGATGGAGGAGCTGTCAAATGTGTCTTAAAAGGGGTTCATAGAAGAGTTTTATATCAGGATCCTTTAATAGGGACAGGGCCGTAGCTCCGGATCCAATGTCGTGGCTCACGCCATGGGGGGATGATGTAGGACTTTTCTTCAAACTAGAGTCAACTCTGTTAAAGTCAGAGAGGTCTTGACTAAACATCATAATTGGGGTCAGGAGCTTTTCCTGACCACATTACTTTTCACCTGGAAAGACTCCTGGCCTTACACCAAGATCATTGCTGGAGGACTCTCTCTTTCACTTCCCCCCTCCCCCACCCCATCTTCATAGGCCTACAAACACAATCCCTCAAATCTTGCGAATACGCAGTTCATTTATAGAGGTTATCGCCTTACCTTTTGGGGGTGTCCATGGCCTCTCCCAGGTTCTCATATTCCATGTGAAACACGCTGGAGAAGGAGTTCTGGAACATACAACCACCACAACAGCAGCCATTACTGACTACGAAGGGAGACGAAGGGAGAGAGACATGCCAGCCCAGCAAAAATGAGGGAGAGGAGAGAGAGAGGGGGGGGGGGGGGGGGAGAAAGTGTGTGTGTTTGTGCAAGCCGCGAGAATACTAAGCATAATGATGATACCCGATGGTAGCAGCATGTCGTTTTTAATTATTAAACCCAAACCATAGCCCTAACTTTAACCACTCGGGATGAATGACTAAACGGTTAACCTCTGCATTGTTCCTGTTTTGACCATGCAACCATGCTGAATTAATGCGCCAAAAATAGACATTTGTTTATAATACGTTGAAATTTGACAGGGAAACTATGAGATCTTGTTGGTCTGTGTGTGTGTCTGCGCTCGTCAGGTTTGCATGGGCCCTCATGTAAGTTAAAAATTCCTGAATGCTGATTGGTTAAAACAGCATTCCAGCCAGTGTCTATTCCACAAGTTATTAACACCGGCTAAATCTATGATGTTAAAATTCCTATTTACTCTGTACCATCTGACTGCGCAATCCACTGTCTCATCAGCCCAGCCAGGCAATTTATAAACTTGATCTTCACTATAAAAAACATCTAGACATTATCTCACATTTCTTTTAGACTAACATTTAGTTTTCAACAGTGGAGATTTGTATAAATCTTACTGTCTGTCTCTCTAACATTTGCAACATTGTTTCAATATTCTAATTCGATCTCCAGCTGTCCCATAGTAATGAGCGTGTTGGGAGTTGGGACGAGACAGACAGTCAGGCAGCGTTTCTCAGCCAGTCGAAATCATGAATCAGCTGGCATCATTTGTATGGATATATACAAAGACATGTCAATTGAAAAAAGTGCAGCTAGTTTAGTTTGCAGTCTTTCCAGCTTCAGTTTGAAGTGATTGTGTTAGCTGTGTTGTTGGCTAGCTCCTCTGAACAACAATATCCTGATGAGTGAGCACATTATCTATGCCAAGCGAAATTGCGCCACATTACCTCATTGTCATTGATGTATCCAAATAGTCACTAGAAAACAGCTTAAACAAATGCAAATGCAGCTACTTTGCTGTTATTCTGGCTGCACTTTTTGACGTGACTGTAAATTAGCCATTGTTGGCCAGCCAGTTTGGCAATGGAACATTTAAAACGAACGACTGGGTTGCGTCCATAGATACAGAACAAAAAGACTGAATGACTGGGTTGCGTTTCTGGCAACCAAAACGATAGAACGAACGACCAGCCGGCTTGGGTAGCAACCCTAGATTTGTGTCGGGACTATATATTGTGGCAGGCTGAAATAGTATGAATAAATTCATCAAAATCAAGTTTTTATTGAAAATATGTCAATCATTATTTGAACATGTTGGTAACCCATTACATAAAAGTGATAATGCCCTCGAAGCCGGTGTATGAAAGATATATTTGCATGGTTTGTCGGCAAATACCATTTAAATGTAGATGTTTTTTGCATTGGATATATTTACCATATCATGTGGAGACAGAAACATAAACCTTTTATCTTATCATAAGGAGACATAATTGCAAATTATTAAATACTTCCAATAGAAGGTTACGAATTAAACTTTAATTAAATGAGTTGACTCTTCACATGGGATGATTTCACTGAACAACAAAAGAAAGGGAATATTGAATGATCCCCAATGATCCATCGTATCTCCCAAACACGTTTTCAACATACATCTGTAAAATGATAGTCTAGAAACTAAAGCTTTGGTTGTCTTCCTCTCAGGCTCCCATGTCTTCTCCCTGGACCTCCTCAATGTCCATCTCTTGAACGTCAAACTCTGAGGCCTCATTTTCACTGTCACTTTCCAACCTTGTTGAGGATAGCTCGTTGTCAGACTCAAAAAGACTCAAATTTGCTCAGATGGCCACCAATTTTTCAACCCTTGTATTGGTCAGCCTGTTGCGTGCTTTGGTGTGTGTGTTTCCAAACAAGGACCAGTTGCACTCTGAGGAGGCTGATGTTTGTGGGATTTGGAGGATGATGGAGGCAACAGGGGAAAGAGCCTCAGATCCACAAAGTCCCTTCCACGAGGTGGCTGATATGTTGGCACGACTGCCATATTACATCTCCATCACAAAGCCCTTGCTTGGAAGTGTATTTCGCCAGACTGCCAAGAACCTTGCCCTCATTCAGGCCAAGGTGGCGAGACACGGTAGTGATGACACCATAGGCCTTGAGCTCTGCACCAGACAGGATGTTATTGCCAGCATACTTGGGGTCCAACATGTACACTGCGACGTGTATGGGCTTCAGGCAGAAGTCTTCATGCTTTTAGATGTATTTCAGAACTGCAGTTTCCTCTGCTTGGAGCAACAGTGAAGTGGGCAGGGCAGTACGGATTTCTTCTCTTACATCTGCAAGCAGAGTCTGAACATCAGACAGGATGGCATTGTCTCCCTCAGTCCGTGCAATGGCTACTGCTATAGGTTTCAGGCTGCTTACCTCTCTCTCCTGAAATAAATCATCCAGGAGGATCCTCTTGATGGGGCTGTCCACATCGGCAGACTGTGATATGGCCATTTCTTGGAGAAACTCCTTCCCCTCCAGGAGACTGTCAAACATGATGACAACACCACCCCAACGGGTGTTGCTGGGCAGCTTCCATGTGGTGCTCTTTATTCTTCTCACTTTGCTTGGTGAGGTAGATTGCTACTATAACTTGATGACCCTTCACATGTGCCTTAACCATTTCCTTGGCTCTCTTGTAGAGTGTATCCATTGTTTTCAGTGACATGAGGTTCTTGAGGAGCAGATTCAATGCATGAGCAGCACAGCCAATTGGTGTGATGTGAGGGTAGGACTCCTCCACTTTAGACCAAGCAGCCTTCATGTTCGCAGCATTGTCTGTCACCAGTGCAAATACCTTCTGTGGTCCAAGGTCATTGATGACTGCCTTCAGCTCATCTGCAATGTAGAGACCAGTGTGTCTGTTGTCCCTTGTGTCTGTGCTCTTGTAGAATACTGGTTGAGGGGTGAATATGATGAGTTAATAATTCCTTGGCCACGAACATTCAACCACCCATCAGAGATGATTGCAATAAAGTTTGCTTTCTCGATGATTTGCTTGACCTTCACTTGAATTCTGTTGAACTCTGCATCCAGAAAATGTGTAGATAAAGCATGTCTGGTGGAGCAGTGTATGCTGGGTGAAGTACATTCAGAAATCTCTTCTAATACACATTGCCTGGGAACATCGGAGGTGAACTAGTTGCATACACAGCTCGAGCAATACATTCCTCTGCATTTCTCTGACTACGTTCCTCCATTGAGTCAAAAAAACATCTGATTCCAGGAGGACCATGAGCTGTTGCTATCGATAAGGTGTCTGATTCCAGGAGGACCATGAGCTGTTGCTATCGATAAGGTGTCTGATTCCAGGAGGACCATGAGCTGTTGTTATCGATAAGGTGTCTGATTCCAGGAGGACCATGAGCTGTTGTTATCGATAAGGTGTCTGATTCATCATTTCCACATAGTATAGAAGTAGAGGGACTTTTGTCAGAGGTTGCATTTCGTGAGCGCTGAGGAAACTTTATGCACTTGGCCAGATGATTCTGTATCTTTTTTGCATTCTTCACATATGATCTGGCACAGTATTTGCACATATACACAGCTTTTCCTTCTACATTAGCTGCAGTGAAATGTCTCCACACATCAGATAGTGCCCGTGGCATTTTCCTGTAAAAATTTGAAAAAAATGAGTAAAAAAATAACAAACACAATTCCATGTACAGAGAAATAGTTAAGCAGATAGATTAAACAACCCCTTTGTAAGATAAATGTTTAAAATGAAACCTTAATGGAAACAGGTGAATTAACACTCCTCCGTTAGCAGGCTCAAGCAAGCTAAAACCCACATGGTAGCAACAACTAACTAGCAGAAATGGTTAAGTTAGAAATTATTTAAACACACTTTGCTGTCGGCTACTATTTACTAGTTAACAAAAAATCATGTATGTCGTATAAAATATATTCACCCCACCCAGTATTGTAATCAAAACTTACCAGAAAGCATGTAGTCCTTGGCTCAGACAGTGTAGTAGTGTGGGCTCAATAGCATCTCATTAGTGTGTACTAGCTTGAGAATCAGCTGTACATGTGATGGAAGAATGCACTGTGCAAGCAGACGGTTAAGATTCCATTGAATTGGGGTTAGTTTAACCAAAACATGCCACAAGACCTAGAATTGCCTTATGTGTATCCCACAAAAAAGGTTCACTGTTATAATCAAACTTTTTTGAATAATTTAAGCAAAATTCCCCAAATTCCCGGGCTTAACTTCCCATGGAAAATTTCCGAAAGAATTCTGGAAATTTACTGAAAAGTTTTCCGGCCCTTTGCCACCCTATGAACCACCGAGACCAACCGGTATTTACTGAGGCACCACCATCCATACAACCCTCTCTTTCCCCACTCCCAACGGAGAGAGGGAAGTTTATATATTTCAGGCCTGGCCAGAAGCTGAGTTTATTTCAGCATTCCCTGACTCACGGTTACCCCCTTATAGGGACTTGTTTTCAACCTGCGCTCTCCCTCTCGCAAAGTATCCATTTTCCATTTTTAAGAGCCGAGAGGGTGAGGCGGGATGTTCTGATCCTGAGTAAGTCAACTACATGAGAGTGGGGGAAGTTGTGTTCAAAAATGTCAACAAATAAATAATCTACCTCGCTTTCTATCACGGGGTGTCATACAACTCAATCTGAGTTAAGTCTGAATGGGTCTCGTGTTAAACATACAGAATATCACTGTCAAGCTTTAGCCTGTCAGGGAAAGTTTACATTAAGTCCCATAGGGTTTACTTTAAAAAAACACTTTTGTTTGGGTATATACATCCACCTATGTCAGTGGTGTTTGGCTGGATTTTATAGCAGCAACACAAGGGACTTTTAACGAGACATGCCTGTAATTGTTTAGTGTAATAACTAATCCAGGTTGTTTATAAAGGTCCATGTTGGCTAAATGAATCCCAGTCGCCTTGTCTGGCCTGGTTGGTTATATCACATCTGATACACCTCTCTGTTGGATTCAAGTCAGCGTCTGACCCAAAACAACACCGTGATGAGAGTTTTAACGGCAGGAGAGCATGTGGACTTCCCGTCGGCGAACCAAACGTCAGAGCCTATCAGAATATCCCGTCGCCACTTTTACGGCTCAGTGGATAATGTGTACAACGTCCCGACACGACAAGTCACATAAAGGAACAGAAGCATCCCTGTTCATTCAGTTAACAGGATTTCATATCTCTAACTTGACAAAGGCTTGTAAAACGCTAGCTTTGTCATTTACTGGACTTAGCTTGTAGAGGGAGTTTACAAACAGAGGAACATCAAATCAAATCAAATTGTATTTGTCACATGCGCCGAATACAACAGGTAGAGCCTGTTACTGTGAAATGCTTACTTACAAGCCCTTAACCAACAGGGCACCGGTGTCGAGGTAATATGTACATGTAGGTAGAGTTATATGGCTTAGTTGAGTTAGTACAGACGTTTACATTGAGAGAAGCATATGGGCTTGTCTCTCTCTCTCTCTCTATAATGAGGCTGCCAGTTGAGGACTTGTGAGGCGTCTGTTTCTCAAACTAAACACTCCAATGTACTTGTCCTCTTGTTCAGCTGTGCACCGGGGCCTCCCACTCCTCTTTCTATTCTGGTTAGGGCCAGTTTGTGCAGTTCTGTGAAGGGAGTAGTACACAGTATTGTACGAGAATAGACTGACGAGTTGTTGGACATCAGCATATATATATATATATATATGTTGTTGATTCTTCACAAAAAAATACAGTTTTATATCTTTATGTTTGAAGCCTGAAATGTGGCAAAAGGTCGCAAAGTTCAAGGGGGCCGAATACTTTCGCAAGGCACTGTATATATATATATATACATAGAGAGAGAGAGAGAGAGAGAGAGAGAGAGAGAGAGAGAGAGAGAGAAGAACCAGCTGGCCTGGCAACGAGAAACACACACACACAGTCACCTGGATGGCTCCCTATTGGAGCCGAGGCCAGTTGCCGCAGTACTAATTAAGCTACAGTGAAAAAACAACCCCTATGGCCCAAGCTCTAATCTTTGACCAGCAATAAGCTTTACCACTTGGGTCAGTGCCCGACTTAATCAGACAACCCTCAAACAACCACATAACATCTAATGGAGGACACGCTGCCTATGCTATTCATATTTACTGTTGTTGGACATCAGCATTTCAGCCAAAACACATGGACTTAGGAAATATGGCTGTTGTTAACCACAGACTCATATCTTTCTCAGTATCTATGACAACCTCCTGTGAGATGTTAACCACAGACTCATATCTTTCTCAGTATCTATGACAACCTCCTGTGAGATGTTAACCACTGACTCATATCTTTCTCAGTATCTATGACAACCTCCTGTGAGATGTTAACCACTGACTCATATCTTTCTCAGTATCTATGACAACCTCCTGTGAGATGTTAACCACAGACTCATATCTTTCTCAGTATCTATGACAACCTCCTGTGAGATGTTAACCACTGACTCATATCTTTCTCAGTATCTATGACAACCTGCTGTGAGATGTTAACCACTGACTCATATCTTTCTCAGTATCTATGACAACCTCCTGTGAGATGTTAACCACAGACTCATATCTTTCTCAGTATCTATGACAACCTCCTGTGAGATGTTAACCACTGACTCATATCTTTCTCAGTATTTTTGACAACCTCCTGTGAGATGTTAGTGGAACGGTAATAAAATGTGGGTCTGTTTCTAACCTCTGTGGAACATGGATGGTTTAGATGCTTTCTGCTTGGTAAATATGATGGAGGTCGAGTCTTGGCCACATTGTGCTGTGGAGATGTTTGTCTTACTGACACATACGCACCCAAACACATGTCTGCAGGACAAGTACACACACATTTGGGGGCATGCAGAGACAGACAGACAGACAGACAGACAGACAGACAGACAGACAGACAGACAGACAGACAGACAGACAGACAGACAGACAGACAGACAGACAGACAAGACAGACAGACAGACAGACAGACAGACAGACAGACAGACAGACAGACAGACAGACAGACAGACAGACAGAGGGGGCGGATCGTGATTGATTCCCTTTGACCAGAGTGCCACTCTTACTTCAGTGGCATTAGAAGAGGCCCTTTCTCCTCTCCTGATTGTGAAGGTGACTCATTTCGGGTAAAACAACTTTCAATCCAAATTGCAGCCTTGTACAGAAAAGCTTTCAGCTCTCTCTAGTCAACTCCATCCTTTTCTCCCTCTTAAAGTCTTAAACACAACACAACAGGTAGGATAGGATAAAGTAATCCTTCTCACCCCCCTTAAAAGATTTAGATGCACTATTGTAAAGTGGCAGTTCCACTGGATGTCATAAGGTGAACGCACCAATTTGTAAGTCGCTCTGGATAAGAGCGTCTGCTAAATGACTTAAATGTAAATGTAAATGTAAACATAACATAATGGAGACGTCTGGTCTTAGCGTCTAGTGTTCTCCTCTTCTTACTCACTACAATACATCACACTCCTCACCGTAGATAAAAGTAGCATTTTTTTCTGGAGGCTGTGGGGGGACTGTATGTGTGAAAGGGGAGTGGGAGAGTGTGTGTGTGTGTGTGCGTGAGCAAACGTGCATTCATGTTTATAATATATAATATTCCAAAGGTAAAAGTGTATTATTAATATCAAAGAGTTTGACATCCTATTTATAGGACTATTGAGAACTACATCTAAACTTCCATATCTAAAATCTGAGGCTTGTGTGCGGCTGCTCGGCCATTGAAACCCATTTCATGAAGCTCCCGACAAGCAGTTCTTGTACTGACGTTGCTTCCAGAGGCAGTTTGGAACTTGGTAGTGAGAGTTGCAACCGAGGACAGACTACTTTTTTTACACGCTATGCGCTTCAGCTCTCGGCGGTCCCGTTCTGTGCGCTTCTGTGGCCAACCACTTCACAGCTGAGCCGTTGCTCCTAGACGTTTCCACTTCACAATAACAACACTTACAGTTGACCGGGGCGGCTCTAGCAGGGCAGAAACTTGACAAACTGACTTGTTGGAAAGGTGGCATCCTATGACAGTGCCACATTGAAAGTCACTGAGCTCTTCAGTGAGGCCATTCTACAACCAATATTTGTCTATGGAGATTGCATGGCTGTGTGCTTGATTTTATACACCTGTCAGCAACGGGTGTGGCTGAAATAGCCGAATCCACTCATCTGAAGGGGTGTCCACATACTTCTGTATATATAGCGTAGGTATTTCTCTTGTCGAGGTGGGATAGGGCAGTGTGCAGTGTAATGGTGATTGTGTCGTTCATGGATCTGTTGGGGCGGCATGTGAATTGTAGTGGGTCTAGGTCAGTGGAGGCTGCTAAGAGGAGAACGGCTCATAATTACTGCTGGAATGGAGTAAATAGAATGGTATCAAACACATGGAAACTATGAGTTTGAAGTATTTGATATCATTCCACACATTCCGCCTCAGCCATTACCACAAGACCGTCCTCCCCAATTAATGTGCCATCAACCTCCTGTGGTCTAAGGTGTCGTGTAAGGTGGAGTTGATATGATCCTTAACTAGCCTTAATAAAGCACGTCATGGTGACCGAAGTGAGTGGTACGGGGCGATGGTCATTTAATTCAGTTACCTTTGCTTTCTTGGGTACAGGAACAATGGTGGACATCTTGAAGCAAGTAGGGACAATAGACTGGGATAGGGAGGGATTGAATATGACCGTAAACACTCCAGACAGCTGGTCTATACATACTTTGAGAATGCAGCTTGGGATGCACATTTTATTTCAATATAGCTCTTTATTTAGGTTGATGGTGTGGCGTTGAAACAATAACGTTGATTCATGACACCATTTTTACTATCAACATTGAAACAAGGCCAAATCAAATGTCTAATTAATAAACATAATTCCAACCACCTAATATAATGTATATAGGATGAACATGTGTAATTTTCAATCCAATTTCAACATTTACATAGTTCTGATGATTATGTTGAAATTAGATTGATGGACCAACCTGTTAGTCAGGTTGAGTCAATGTATATCAGATCAAGTTTTTATTTAACCAGGTAAGTTGACTGAGAACACATTCTCATTAACAGCAACAACCTGGGGGCTAGTTACAGGGGAGAAGAATGAGCCAATTGTAAGCTGGGGATGATTAGTTGAACATGATGGTATGAGGGCCAGATTGGGAATTTAGCCAGTACACCAGGGTTAACACCCCTACTCTTACAATGTGCCACGGGATCTTTAGTGACCACAAAGTCAGGACACCCGTTTAACGTCCCATCCGAAACCCTACACAGGGCAATGTCCCCAATCACTGCCCTGGGGCATTTGGGATATTTTTTTAGACCAGAGGAAAGGGTGCCTCCTACTGGACCTCTAACACCACTTCCAGCAGCATCTGGTCTCCCATCCAGGGACTGACCAGGACCAACCCTGCTTTGCTTCAGAAGCACGCCAGCAGTCGGACGCAGGGCAGTATGCTGCTGGAGAGAAAGAAACAGCTGGCCTGGCAATGAGAAACACACACACACACACAGTCACCTGGACGGCTCCCTGTTTGTGCCAAACATGTTAACCACAGACTCATATCTTTCTCAGTATCTATGACAACCTCCTGTGAGATGTTAGTGGAACGGTAATACAATGTGGGTCTGTTTCTAACTACTGTGGAACATGGATGGTTTAGATGCTTTCTGCTTGGTAAATATGATGGCGGTCGAGTCTTGGACGCAGGCAGGCAGGCAGGCAGCCAGGCAGGCAGGCAGGCAGACACAGGCGGCGGATCGTGATTGATTCCCTTTGACCAGAGTGCCACTCTTACTTCAGTGGCATTAGAAGAGGCCCTTTCTCCTCTCCTGATTGTGAAGGTGACTCATTTCGGGCAAAACAACTTTCAATCCAAATTGCAGCCTTGTACAGAAAAGCTTTCAGCTCTCTCTAGTCAACTCCATCCTTTTCTCCCTCTTAAAGTCTTAAACACAACACAACATAATGGAGACGTCTGGTCTTAGCGTCTAGTGTTCTCCTCTTCTTACTCACTGCAATACATGACACTCCTCACCGTAGATAAAAGTAGAAATGACAATTTATAGAAGTGTAGAAAAATAATAACACGAGGAATAAATACATCAGTAATTGTGTATTCAGATATATACTGTATGTACATTCAGATATATACTGTAGGTACATTCAGATATATACTGTATGTACATTCAGATATTTACTGTATGTACATTCAGAAATATACTGTATGTACATTCAGAAATATACTGTATATACATTCAGAAATATACTGTATATACATTCAGATATATACTGTATGTACATTCAGAAATATACTGTATATACATTCAGATATATACTGTATGTACATTCAGAAATATACTGTATATACATTCAGATATATACTGTATGTACATTCAGAAATATACTGTATATACATTCAGATATATACTGTATGTACATTCAGATATATACTGTATATACATTCAGATATATACTGTATGTACATTCAGAAATATACTGTATATACATTCAGATATATACTGTATGTACATTCAGAAATATACTGTATATACATTCAGATATATACTGTATGTACATTCAGAAATATACTGTATATACATTCAGATATATACTGTATGTACATTCAGATATATACTGTATATACATTCAGATATATACTGTATGTACATTCAGAAATATACTGTATATACATTCAGATATATACTGTATGTACATTCAGAAATATACTGTATATACATTCAGATATATACTGTATGTACATTCAGAAATATAATGTATATACATTCAGATATATACTGTATGTACATTCAGAAATATACTGTATATACATTCAGATATATACTGTATGTACATTCAGATATATACTGTATATATATTCAGATATATACTGTATGTACATTCAGAAATATACTATATATACATTCAGATATATACTGTATGTACATTCAGATATATACTGTATGTGCATATACAGTGCATTCGTAAAGTATTCAGATCCCTTGACTTTTTCCTTATTCTAACATGGATTTTTTTTCTCATCAATCTACAAACAATACCTCATAAGGATAAAGTGAAAACAGGTTTTTAGAAATGTTTGCAAATGTATTACAAATGTAAAAAACAGAAACACCTGAGCAATTGAGGGAGAAGGGCCTTGGTATGAGAGGTGACCAAGAAACCAATGGTCACTCTGACAGAGCTCCAGAGTACCTCTGTGGAGATGGGAGAACCTTCCAGAAGGACAAACATCTCTGCAGCACTTCACCTATCAGGTCTTTATGGTAGAGTGGCCAGATGGAAGCCACTCCTCAGTAAAAAGCACATGACAGCCCTCTTGGAGTTTGCCAAAGGGCACCTAAAGGACTCTCAGACCACGAGAAACAAGATTCTCTGGTCTGATGAAACCAAGATTGAACTCTTTGGCCTGAATGCAAAGTGTCACGTCTGGAGGAAACCTGGCACCATCCCTACGGTGAAGCATGGTGGTGGCAGCATCATGCTGTGGGGATGTTTTTCAGCAGCAGGGACTGGGAGACTAGTCAGGATCGAGGAAAAGATGAACGGAGCAAAGTATAAAGAGATCCTTGATGACAACGACCCTGAGCACGCAGCCAAGACAACGCAGGAGTGGCTTCGGAACAAGTCTCTGAATGTCCCTGAGTGGCCCGGCCAGAGCCCAGGCTTGAACCAGATCGAATCTCTCTGGAGAGACCTGAAAATAGCTGTGCAGCAACGCTCCCCATCCAATCTGGCAGAGCTTGAGAGGATCTGCAGAGAAGAATGGGAAAAACTCCCCAAATACAGGTGTGCCAAGCTTGTAGCGTCATACCCAAGAAAACTCAAGGTTGTAATTGCTGCCAAATGGGCTTCAACCAAGTACTGGGTAAAGAGTCTGAATACTTATGTAATTGTGCTATTTCTGCTTCTGATTTTTTATACATTTGCAAAATTAATGTCAATGTTTTTGCTTTGTCATTATGGGTTATTGTGTGTAGATTGATGAGGGGGGAAAACGATTTAATCCATGTTAGAATAAGGCTGTAATGTAACAAAATGTGGAAAAAGTCAAGGGGTCTGAATACTTTCCGAATGCACTGTAGGTAGGGATTAAGTGACCAGACAAGAAGATAGATAAAACAGTAGCATCAGAGTATGTGATGAATCATAAGAGTGCAAAAAGCGTCAATGCAAATAGTTCAAAACCTGGACTAACTATTTAGCAGTCTTATGGCTTGGGACTTGGTGCATCGGTACTGCTTGCCATGCGGTAGCAGAGGGAAGAGCCTATGACTTGGGTGGGTGGAGTCCTTGACAATGTTAGGGGAGGTATAGAGGTCCTGGATGGCAGGGAGCTTGGTCCCAATGATGTACTGGGCCGTACACCCTACCTGCCGTAGTGCCTAGCGGTCGGATGCCAAGCAGTTGCCATACCAGGCGGTGATGCAGCCAGTCAAGATGCTCTCAGTGGTGCAGCTGTAGAATTTTTTGAAGATCTGAGGGTCCATGCCAAGTCATTTCGGTCTCCTTAGGGGGAAGAGGTGTTGTCGTGCCTTCTTCACAACTGTGTTGGTGAGTGTGGACCAAAAATATAATGTGGTTGAAAATGTCAGTGAAGACACTTGCAAGCTGGTCAGCGCATGCTCTGACTACGCATCCTGGTAATCCGTCTGATGGAATATTAACCTGTTTAAAGGTCTTACTCACATCGGCTACGGAGAGCTAGATCACACAGTCATCCAGAACAGCTGGTGCTCTAATGTATGGTTCGGTGTTTATTGTCTTGAAGTCATCATAGAAGGAATTTGGCTCGTCTGGTAGGCTCGCGTCACTGGGAAGCTCACGTTTGGGTTTCCTTTTGTAATCTGTGATAGTTTGCAAGCCCTGCCTCATCCGTCGAGCACCAGAGCTGGCGTGGTAGGATTCGATCTTCATCTTGTAGTGACGTTTTCACTGTTTGATTGCTCATCGGAGGTCGTAGCGGGATTTCTTATAAGCGGCCGGATTATAAGGCAGCTCTAGCCTTTATTTCAGTGCGGATGTTGCCTGTAATCCATGGCTTCTGGTTGGGATATGTACGTACGGTCACTGTGGGGTTACATCGTCAATTCACTTATTAATGAAGCTGGTGACGGATGGTTATGGGATGAATCCCGGAACATATTCCAGCCTGTGCAAGAGAAACAGTCCTGCCGCTTAGCATCAGCTTCATCAGACCACTTTCGTACAAAAAATAAAATGATTGTTTAAAAACCATCAGATCTGTGCCTCAGAACCAAAAAAAAGTGCTAATCATGACTGTTGACCAATGACCAATCATCAGCATTGGCACGCAAAAGTGGCCTCAAATCCAGATTAGTGACTAGAAAGTGCTTTGTTGAACTTTCTCCTGGCAAGTAGCCTACCTAGTTAATATTATCCATATAAACAACAGTTTAGCAATCTGCTATGGTCGCATCTTTGCCAGAACATTAGTCTAGCCGGCGATTTCATTGATGGTTTTCATATTTCACATAGGCCTAGATTGGGAGGGTTATAACTATATACCTCAGTGGTGGTACTGGCTATATGTCAAACATCGCACCACCTTCAATGCTTATGGGATGACGATGTAGCATATTCAGGCGAATAAATTACGATATTTGTTAGGAAGAAGAAGGCTACAGACAGATCATGCTTTCCATCCGATCCTGCAAACTCCACATACAGGTTGGCCGTATGATCCCGCGTGACAATGTCACATGATATCCCTAGTTGATATTGACTGCTAACATGAATGACTTTTAGCTCAAAATGCAGGTGTAAAACGCAGTTCATTTCTGTATCTTGCGTTTTGAAAATGTATCACCGTTTATGGCTGTAATGACAGGCTACAGCGATTGTGCGCAGCGATTGTGCACACGTGTTTTGCCCTGTGTGTGTGCATGTGCATGCGCAGGGGGTTGCAAGGTTTGAATCACTCTTTTTTTTTTGTTGAGAACATGTTGAGAACCACTGAGCTAGCAAACAGATTGCTGATTTAGTGTAGGCCTAGAGCTACAGTATAGGACTGGGTGCAGTGCAAATGTCACATTTTAGGGAGAGAAGATTCCCATCAATAAATATGAAGCTCCCCAAAAAATTGGTGAACAAGAATATTAACTTTTTACTTTGCAAGCTCATCAGCAATGAGACATCAAGCAACAATTACCAGCACAGACCTACTGGTCTTTTGGTATGTCAAAATGTACTTATGAAGCTTGCATTCGGGAATTTGTTATTAAAATGAATTATTATAAAATGTGTTGAAAACAAAATGATGAAAAGGGCTGTCTGGTAGCCTTAATAAATAGACAAAGATTTTGTGACCTTGGGACCAGAAGGTTCTATCTGCGCAAAGCATAGTTCTGAGATTTTCCCAGATCTCAGAACTGTTTTGTAGTGAATTCTTCTTTCATAACCCATTAAAGTCCTCACTTTAAAGGCACTTAAAGTACAGGGGGTGTGAACCTTATGACCCTTATGAACCTTATGGCTCTGAAATGTCAATCTGGGTTCAGCCATAAGGTTCTGTCTGACACTACTGAATTAGACATGTTCAGTTCTTAAGAAGACTGTAGCTATTTGAATACATATATGATAGAATAACACTATTTTACTAAGACAAGAGTCAGAACACATCATCAAATACATTAAGACATGTATTATGATCCTCAGACGAATTACTGTCATCGCTGAACAACAATGTGACAACATAATGTACTTTAAGATTTCTGAGTGTTGTTTTTTAGCTTGAGTGCCATTATTGCTGGCTAGACTCGCCTAGACCACACTTGGAGGGAGACGTGTTCTGATTGGTCCGTCTGTATTTGTTCAGGCTTTGTACTTGGACTGCAGATTCAAATTCAACTCAAAATATACATCTGTTATATTGTCCTACGAAGGTGGTCGAGTTCAGTCCAAAATCTGTGTTGAAGATTCCATACCATCCTTTTTGATTCTAGGTGGAACCCTTTTTTGGTTCCAGGTAGAACCTTTTTGGGTTCCATGTAGGAAGCTCTGTTGAAAGTGTTCTACCTGGAACCACAAAGAGTTCCACCTGGAACCAAAAAGGGTACTTCAAAGAGTTATCCTATGGGGACAGCCAAAGAACATGTTTAGGTTGTAGATAGCACCTTTTTTTCTAAGAGTAGACCTAAGTGAAATCCATAGGCCTCGATCTGAAATGAATGGGAAAGATTGGTACTATCTAATTATTTAGAACTCTGCTTTTATTAATCATCATTCATACCAACAGTATTGCAGATTGTTGAGTGTCTATGTTCTGACTGAATAGAAATCATCAAAGGTATTCAAGGCTGGAAATACACAAGAGGTATACAGTAATTCTCATTGTGGTTCTATATATAGAATACTGTGGGATTCCGGCATTTTATCTTCTCACTGAGGAATTCTATTCACAATGTGCCTCACTGTCCATCCAATCCCTGTCATACTCTCTTTTCTTTTCTCAATCCCTGTCATATTCTCTTTTCCTTTTCTCAATCCCTGTCATTTTTCCTGTCTTTTCTTTGTCCTCTCACCATGAGACTGTCAAGTTGGACTGCGTGTGCATGCGTGCATGAGTGTGTGTGTGTGCTTGCATGAGTGTGTGTGTGTGCGTGCATGAGTGTGTGTGCGTGCTTGCGTGCATGAGTGTGTGTGTGTGCGTGCATGAGTGTGTGTGTGCATGCGTGCATGAGTGTGCTTGCGTGCGTGCGTACGTGCATGAGTGTGTGTGCGTGCGTGCGTGCGTACGTGAACTCACCATAACGTCTCCGTCAGCTATGAACACAGTGCAGCCCTGGGCCTGCATAAAGGAGAGGATGGTGCCTGCTATCTTCCTCAGTAACACCTCCAGGGACTGCTGCTCTTCCAAGATCAGACTGGCCAGGTCCAACAGCACCTGGGGGAGACATGCATAATAAACCATGAAAACAAACACACTGTAAAAAAATATATATAAAAAAATAACGTTGTTTCAACTAATTATTGTTAACTGGTTCCACAGTTCACCAAAAAAGGCTGTTAACCAGTTACTTAACAATAACTTGAAATAACTTTTTAATTTTTTATTTACAGTGCAGAAACATGACTGCATGAACACACACCCACATACTCATACACAAACACAAAAACATGAACACACACTCACAAGAAAGCATGCTAACACACACACCCACACAGACACCCACCTACGCATATGTGCACACCCACACACACACACACACACACACACACACACACACACACACACACACACGTTGAAAGCATAAAAACCCACAGACGGCAACAAACCTGATTCCGACGGTTTTCCAGCTGGGACGTCTCGTAGAGCTGGGCGTTGTGTAGGACGATCCCGGAGAAGGCCAGGTAGGCAGAGAAGTCCTGTCAGGGGAATCAGACTATAAGCTCGATTCAGAGTATGGCATTTATAGAGAAATGGAGACAATAATGAGAGTAGGAGAGCATTGAACACTCTTAGAAAAAAGGGGTTCTTCAGAAAGTATTCACACCCCTGAATGTTCCCACATTTTGTTGTGTCACAGGCTGAATATCCAATGGATTAAACTGAGATGTTTTTGTTACTGGCTTACACAGAATAACCACATAATGTCAAAGTGGAATTACTGTATGTTTTCTGAATTTAAAAAAAAAGCTGAAATGTCTTGAGTGAATAAGTATTCAAACCTTTTGTTATGGTAAGCCTAAATACATTTGGAGTAAAAATGTGCTTAACAAATCACATCATAAGTTGCTTGGACTCACTCTGTTTGCAATAATGGTGTTTAACATGATTTTTCATGACTATCTCATACCTGTGCCCCACATATACAATTGTCTGGAAGGTCCCTTAGTCGAGCAGTGAATTTCAAACACAGATTCAACCACAAAGACTAGGGAGTTTTTCCAATGCCTCGCAAAGAAGGGCACCTATTGGTAGATGGGGGGGAGCAAACATTGAATATCCCTTTGAGCATGGTGCAGTTATTAACTACACTGGATGGTGTATCAATACACCCAGTCACTACAAAGATACAGGTGTCCTTCCTAACTATGTCGCTGGAAAGGAAGGAAACCACTCAGGGATTTCACCATGAGGCCGATGGGGACTTCAAAACAGTTACAGAGTTTAATGGCTGTGGCTGGAGAAAACTGAGGATGGATGCCAGTCAAAAGAAGGAAACCTGTACAGAATAAAAATATTCCAAAACATGCATCCTGTTTGTAATAAGGCACTGAAGTAAAACTGTTAAAAATGTGGCAAAAAAAGTAAAAGCACAGGCAAAATCCTAGAGGAAAACCTTGTTTAGTCTGTCTTCCAACACACACTGTTTAGCAGCACAATAACCTAAACCACAAGGCCAAATATACACTGGAGTTGCTTACCAAGACGACATTAAATGTTCCTGAGTGGCCTAGTTACAGTTTTGACTTCAATCAACTTGAAAATCTATGGCAAGACTTGAAAATGGCTGTCTAGCAATGATCAACAACCAACTTGACAAATAATAATGTGCAAATATTGTACAATCCAGGTGTGAAAAGCTCTTAGAGACTTACCCAGAAAGACTCACAGCTGTAATCACTGCCAAATCTTGACTTAAGACTTGAAAAAACTTGGAACTCGACTCGACTTTACTTGTTCTTAGAATGCACGACTTGCACTTAATGCTCTTAGAATGCATGACTTGGACTTAATGCTCTTAGAATGCACGACTTGGACTTAATGCTCTTAGAATGCACGACTTGGACTTAATGCTCTTAGAATGCACGACTTGGACTTAATGCTCTTAGAATGCACGACTTGGACTTAATGCTCTTAGAATGCACGACTTGGACTTAATGCTCTTAGAATGCACGACTTGGACTTAATGCTCTTAGAATGCACGACTTGGACTTAATGCTCTTAGAATGCACGACTTGGACTCAATGCTCTTAGAATGCACGACTTGGACTTAATGCTCTTAGAATGCACGACTTGCACTTAATGCTATTAGAATGCATGACTTGGACTTAATGCTCTTAGAATGCACGACTTGGACTTAATGCTCTTAGAATGCACGACTTGCACTTAATGCTCTTAGAATGCATGACTTGGACTTAATGCTCTTAGAATGCACGACTTGGACTTAATGCTCTTAGAATGCACGACTTGCACTTAATGCTCTTAGAATGCACGACTTGGACTTAATGCTCTTAGAATGCACGACTTGCACTTAATGCTCTTAGAATGCACGACTTGGAGTTAATGCTCTTAGAATGCACGACTTGGACTTAATGCTCTTAGAATGCACGACTTGGACTTAATGTTCTTAGAATGCACGACTTGCACTTAATGCTCTTAGAATGCACGACTTGGACTTAATGCTCTTAGAATGCACGACTTGGACTTAATGCTCTTAGAATGCACGACTTGGACTCCAATGCTTCCCACAGTTGTGTCAAGTTGGCTGGATGTCCTTTGGGTGGTGGACCAGTCTTGATACACAGAGGAAACTGTTGAGTGTGAAAAACCCAGCAGCATTGCAATTCTTGACACAAACTGGTGTGCCTGACATTCTTTTGTCCATTATTTAATTGTTTATTAAATTATATTATTAGCCAAAATGATGTATTCTGATTTATTATTAGCAGCCATAGTTCATACATGGCACCATACAGGGTTCTACATGGAACCAATTTTGGTTCAGTGGGGTTCCCTTGGGGTTCTGATCAAAGAACCATATAAAAGGGTTCTATATAGAACTTTTAGAGGTTCCATTTATGAAGCAAGTGATATAACCCTTTTTGGTTCTATGAGGAACCTTTTTTCAAGGAGTGCAGTGTCTTTCTCCCAGTACCTTTTCATCCTGTTCAGTGAAAGTCCCATTCTCTCCACACTTCTTGTTGATGGCCTGTGCCACTCCTACCACCTGGGAGGCGAAAGAGAGGGGAAGGAGAAGAGAGAGGAGAAATAGAGAGAAGAGGGGGAAGAGGAAGGAGAGGGGGAAGAGAGAGGAGATGGGAAAGAGAGAGGAGAGGGGGAAGAGATGGGAGAAGGGGAAGAGAGAGGAGAAGGGGAAGAGAGAGGAGAGGTAGAAGAGAGAGGGGGAAGAGAGCAGGGAGAGCATCCATCAAAACGCAGCCACAACTATAAAGAACAGAACAGAATAAAAACCAATTAGATTACATTATTTCTCTTTGACCTCAATTGCTCTATTGTAAACTCTGAAAAGAACTCCATGTGCATCTTGAAATTGTTCAATATGGGTACAATCTACTCTTAGAAAAAAGGGTTCCAAAAGGGTTCTCCGGCTGTCCCCATGTAGACCCCTAAAAGGGTTCTACCTGGCACCAAAAAGGGTCCTTTAAAAGGTTCACCTATGAGGACAGCAGAATAGCCGTTTTACATTCTAGATAGCACCTTTTTGTCTTAGTATGTAGCTAGTGTTGTGAGATATCTATGGTCTGTAATCCCCTCTACATGTTAGCGTTGGAGAGCTGAAATGTGTTCACTTGTCTATGGTGTCTTACCTGCTCTCTATAATTCGTTCTGAGTAGCTGAGTACTGTATCTTGTATCCACTGTATTGTGTCTTACCTCTTCTCTGTGGTTCTTGATGGGCATACACAGGATACTCTGCGTCTTATAGCCTGTGATCTGATCCACCTCTGCATTGAACCTGGGGTCCTGTGATAAGAGATATGAACACTATGAACTACAATGTCATTTAACATTACCAGACCTGTACTCGCAAAGCATCTCTAAGTAAGAGTGCTGATCCAGGATCAGACCCCCTCCTCTCTTATTCATGAGGATTTCAAATGCTCTGAGACATTGTGAACACGGCCCCAGAAACACATGGACATTGTAGACAGTTGAGTCCACATAAAGGAATAACCACTACATTTTCCCTTTACTGTGAGACCCCTGATCTGGTTCCCCATTGGTTTAGACAGCAGCTGAGTCCCAAATGACACCCTCTTCCCTATATATTGCGCTACACTGTAAAACTACATTTAATTGTTTCAACTAATTATTATTAAGAAACTGTTTTGTCTTTTTTTTAAACTTATCGATCGAAGTGTTGCCTGAACAAAACAAAAAAACGTTGGCCCAAACTTGGTTCCAATTTCAGAAAACATAAGCTCAAATTCTCATTTGTTAATTCAACTAGAAATTATTATTTGGGCATTTGACCTAAAAAAGGCTGTGGAACTAGTTACACACACGCTGCTTTTAACAGACAATGTTCTCAATTTAATAATTGACACATGTTGACATACATGATGACATTGTGCATGTTCATTTATACAGTCATTAATATTCAACATGTCCTCACCCGGGATTTGAAATTCATTTTGAATTTAATCTCAATTCAATCCAGTTTGCTACAGCAGGAAAATAATCCTGCAGCAACTGGAAATGTGGATTATTATGTGGATTATAACGTGGATTATCACTGATAGTCATGTTTGTAGGGGTTGATACATTTTTAATTAGGGCAAATCAGGTTTTAAACATTAGAAGCCTTTTTAAACCTTGAATAAATACACTACAATCAAATTAAGATCCTACATCTGTAACAAACACTGACACATTTTACATCTAAACAATAAATATTTCTAAACAGAGTTTTACTGTATCTTAGATCAACACTCCTACTCTGAGACACTTTTTGATTACAGGCCAAAATCTCTATGACTAATGTAGAGACGGACAATATGATGGGTAGAACCAGACCAAATCTGTGGAAGCACACAAATAATAACCTGCTTTGTTTATTTGAATTATAAAGTCATTTATATTTCTGATGATATTTTAACAAGATAAAGTTTTGTTTTTTGCTAATAATGGCTTTTGGTAACAGTTGTATCTTGGAGTCAACATGACGAGTCAGTTCTTCCAACGGTGATAGATATGGTTGAACTAAAAGTCACCACAGTTGTAAAGACAATACTTTATGGGTATTGATAAGAAAGCTTCCCCTGTAATGGGTCTGGCCCGTGAGGTTGCCAATCTCTTTCCCTACAGAGGGCTGCGCCACTCCAACCATCCAGAGGGGAATTTTGTTCCCATTTTAGATTTGAACGCCATCCCAACCGCCCTAACTGGGGCTTAACGAGCCAATCAGAGAGCTAGGGGTCTCCCTAGGTAGGAGCTACCACTACGCAGAGTGACGCAGATGCACTTCCTGAAAGCTGTCTGTTTCTACAAACATAACACCGGTCCCGTATCAGGTTCTATGGACCCAGCTGGTGGTTTGTTTTGGTAGCACACACACACACACACACACACACATGGACGCATATACATGGACACACACCCCTCCTCCCTCCTTGTCCGTTCCAGATTAACAAACTAATTGGATACAGATGCGTTAAAGAGAAGTTACTCTCTCTCTCTCTTTGTCTCTTTGCCTCTTCTAATTGATCTATTTCTCTCTCCCTCTCTCTGCTCCAGTCTCGGCCCCTGTTGAGGAAAACACTTCATCAGAATCAAGTGCTAGAAAGATCACCAATAAAGTCATTGTCATTAGTCAGAACACTGTTGGCCAATCAAATGATTGTGTAGCAGCTAATCAGGCGTAAGGTAAACGATGTGATGTCATATGACACGAAACGTGATTAGACAAACATATACATGTATCAGTAAGAACACAATCTCATTTATGTAAGTATATATATATATATATATGTATGTGTGTATGTATATTTGAGCAATAAGGCACTAGGGGGTATGGTATATGGCCAATATACCAGGTTAAGGGCTGTTCTTAAACACGACACAACGCGGAGTGCCTGGATACAGCCCTTAGCTGTGGTATATTGGCCATATACCACAAACCCCAGAGGTGCCTTATTGCTATTGTAAACTAGTTACCAACGTAATTAGATCAGTAAAAATAAATGTTTTGTCATACCCATGGTATATGGTCTGATATATCACGGCTGTCAGCCAATCAGCATTCAGGGCTCGAACCACCGTTTACACATATATATATATATATATATATATATATATATATATTACAAAACAATATATATTTGGGATTGGAAATGATGCAGACAATTACATTGATGGAAGCTTCAATCTATCTGCAATAGTAGAGCTGCTCTACCCCCTAACACATACTGAGGAAAGAACACGCATTAGGAGAAGACATTCTGCCTTACGACGCAGGCACATATACACACACACTTAGAGAATACCCATACTTGAGTCCTAAATAACAGGCCGTTTGAGTATGCGAAAAAAAATGTTTTATAGTATGCAACATTTCTTAAATCAAGTATACTTTAAAATGCACAGATGTCATATAAATGTACGCTTTGACAACAGCTGATCAATTAGATATGGGGATGAGCTACCAAAATCAATTAATAGCGGGAAACAACACAATCACACATGACGCATTCTCACTATGTGAAAATACAACGTTTAACAGCATGCGACGTTTCAAAAATCGAGTATGGTTTAAATGCCAGGATGTTCTACTGATTTCGGTTCTTCGTCTAGTATAATTCGATTCACACGTTTCCACGATGCATTGGAAGAGGTAGGCTGCGGGTGATAGGCCATTGTTCTCCAAACAACCAAACTAGGCTACATAATTTGGAACATGCCGAACAGCGAAGCTTCTGCGGTGGTGTTTAAATGTAAGCTGTCGTTTTTTGCTCTCCTTAAAATTATCATTAGTATTGTAGGCTACATGTTTGAATGTCTTTTAAAGTCGTAAACATTTTTTTTTTTTTACCCAAAGTGGATTTCTGGTTTCTCATTGAAAAGTGTTTCTTGTTCTCTTCGCCTTCGTCAGCGCTTTTAAACTAAATACCATTTTTTGATTCCTTAATGTGTCGGCACGGGGGACTCGGATGTGGCTGCGATAGTGATGTCATGTTAATCAGGCCCTTTGATTTGAACATATGGATTGTCTTAGTTTTGTAGGCGTGGCTACCTATTTAATGATTGAATTAATGGATCAAGCCCCAGGAGTCATTCTGATCTCGTTCCCTTTATGATCAGTGCTTTAGTTTATTATGTTACTGTCCAGCAGTTCTGAATGTACCATGCACCTGACTGTCCACGTTTTCCTGTGCAATAGCCTTTTGATTTGAGCATTTTAAAAGTTGTGATGTGTGTACTAGGCTATTTGATTTTATTTATACATGTCACAGCACTTTGATTTCATGAATAAATATCTTTAAATGGAACCAATTAATCTTTTCCATTTTAAATAGGGTAGATGGGCTATATGGTCTACTACGGTGTAGGTCTAATGTCATAGTCTGCCTATAAACAGTCTAAGCAGGCCTATAACTCCATTTATATTCTATTCAGAGTTTAGACAAATATGTAGAATGGAAAATTAGATATTATCAGGCAGGTTAATGAGATGCATGTCTGTTGAATTTGTAAAAATCCATCCTCACTTGGCCCCGCCCCTCCTACTCAGCCAATCAGGAGCCGCTACTGCGTTGTGGCCGAGGCATACTGTATACTTTTTACTAAACGGTACGTGCTAAATACACTGAACAAAAATACAAATATAAATGCAACATGTAAAAAGTGTTGGTCCCTGGGTTTCATGAGCTGAAATAAAAGATCCCAGAAATACACAAAAAGCTTATTCCTTTCAAATATTTTGCACAACTTTGTTTTCCTCCCTGCTGGTGAGAATTTCTCATTTGCCAAGATAATCCATCTATCTGACAGGTGTGGCATATCAACAAACTAATTACAGCATTATCGTTACACAGGTGCACCTTGTGCTGGGGACAATAAAAGGCAACTCTAAAATGTGCAGTTTTGTCACACAACACAATGCCACAGATATCTCAAGTGTTGAGGGAGCGTGCAGTTGGCATGCTGACTGCAGCAATGTCCACCAGAGCTGTTTCCAGAGAATGTAATGTTCATTTCTCTACCATAAGCCGCCTCCAACGCCATTGTAGAGAATTTGGCACACTCTCTGCCTTTCTCTCTCTCAAACATCTGCTTTCTCTTTCAAAGACATAATTCCACTACAGGGCATCTGACTGTGTGTGTGTGTGTGCGTGTGGGTGTACGCGTGTGCGTACGTGTGGGTGCACGCGTGTGCGTACGTGTGGGTGCACGCGTGTGCGTACGTGTGGGTGCACGCGTGTGCGTGTTTGTGTAAGTGAGTGTGTGTGCTTGCGCATGTATATGTGTGTGTGTGTCAATGTGTAAGCTTTCATCTCCCTCTCCACCAATTGACACAGCTGGGAACCTACTGGGTAGTCCATAGGGGAGATTCCATCTCCTATTGAGAGGGCTCACGGACTGCGCACACAGGACCGGAGGTATGTACTGTATATGTACTGGCATGGTCTAATTGTGTCTGAGAATAAAGACAGTTAGATAGAAATGGAAAACAATGGCCGCCAATAGCACACACAAACAGAATCATGGAAATCTGCAGTCAGCAGACCTGAAAATCTGAGCTCAAGTTGTGGGCCAAGTGCAGCAACATCACAATGGGGATCATAGGTTAAAATCCAGCCTGTTCTCCAGGAGTCAAGGCATTGTAACTGGGCAGAGACTGATAGTACGACCTACAATCATTATAGACTGATAGTACGACCTACAATCATTATAGACTGATAGTATGACCTACAATCATAGACTGATAATACGACCTACAATCATTATAGACTGATAGTACGACCTACAATCATTATAGACTGATAGTACGACCTACAATCATTATAGACTGATAGTACAACCTACAATCATTATAGATCATTATAGACTGATAGTACGACCTACAATCATTATAGACTGATAGTACGACCTACAATCATTATAGACTGATAGTACCACCTACAATCATTATAGACTGATAGTACAACCTACAATCATTATAGATCATTATAGACTGATAGTACGACCTACAATCATTATAGACTGATAGTACAACCTACAATCATTATAGACTGATAGTACGACCTACAATCATTATAGACTGATAGTACGACCTACAATCATTATAGACTGATAGTACCACCTACAATCATTATAGACTGATAGTACCATCTACAATCATTATAGACTGATAGTACCATCTACAATCATTATAGACTGATAGTACGACCTACAATCATTATAGACTGATAGTACGACCTACAATCATTATAGACTGATAGTACGACCTACAATCATTATAGACTGATGGTACCATCTACAATCATTATAGATCATTATAGACTGATAGTACGACCTACAATCATTATAGACTGATAGTACCACCTACAATCATTATAGACTGATAGTACGACCTACAATCATTATAGACTGATAGTACGACCTACAATCATTATAGACTGATAGTACCATCTACAATCATTATAGATCATTATAGACTGATAGTACGACCTACAATCATTATAGACTGATAGTACCACCTACAATCATTATAGACTGATAGTACAACCTACAATCATTATAGATCATTATAGACTGATAGTACGACCTACAATCATTATAGACTGATAGTACGACCTACAATCATTATAGACTGATAGTACCACCTACAATCATTATAGACTGATAGTACAACCTACAATCATTATAGATCATTATAGACTGATAGTACGACCTACAATCATTATAGACTGATAGTACAACCTACAATCATTATAGACTGATAGTACGACCTACAATCATTATAGACTGATAGTACGACCTACAATCATTATAGACTGATAGTACCACCTACAATCATTATAGACTGATAGTACGACCTACAATCATTATAGACTGATAGTACCATCTACAATCATTATAGACTGATAGTACGACCTACAATCATTATAGACTGATAGTACGACCTACAATCATTATAGACTGATAGTACGACCTACAATCATTATAGACTGATGGTACCATCTACAATCATTATAGATCATTATAGACTGATAGTACGACCTACAATCATTATAGACTGATAGTACCACCTACAATCATTATAGACTGATAGTACGACCTACAATCATTATAGACTGATAGTACGACCTACAATCATTATAGACTGATAGTACCATCTACAATCATTATAGATCATTATAGACTGATAGTACGACCTACAATCATTATAGACTGATAGTACCACCTACAATCATTATAGACTGATAGTACGACCTACAATCATTATAGACTGATAGTACAACCTACAATCATTATAGACTGATAGTACCATCTACAATCATTATAGATCATTATAGACTGATAGTACCACCTACAATCATTATAGACTGATAGTACGACCTACAATCATTATAGACTGATAGTACCATCTACAATCATTATAGATCATTATAGACTGATAGTACGACCTACAATCATTATAGACTGATAGTACGACCTACAATCATTATAGACTGATAGTACCATCTACAATCATTATAGATCATTATAGACTGATAGTACCATCTACAATCATTATAGACTGATAGTACGACCTACAATCATTATAGACTGATAGTACCATCTACAATCATTATAGATCATTATAGACTGATAGTACCATCTACAATCATTATAGACTGATAGTACCATCTACAATCATTATAGATCATTATAGATCATTATAGATAGTACCATCTACAATCATTATAGACTGATAGTACCACCTACAATCATTATAGATCTACAATCATTATAGATCATTATAGACTGATAGTACCATCTACAATCATTATAGATCATTATAGACTGATAGTACCATCTACAATCATTATAGACTGATAGTACCATCTACAATCATTATAGACTGATAGTACGACCTACAATCATTATAGATCATTATAGACTGATAGTACCATCTACAATCATTATAGACTGATAGTACCATCTACAATCATTATAGACTGATAGTACCATCTACAATCATTATAGACTGATAGTACGACCTACAATCATTATAGAATGCTACCTTTACTAAACTGTATACTTATGACTGACCAGGATCAGGCTTAACTCAACATAATCTTCGTCTGCCCTAGTAACGACAGGCTGAAATGGCATGATGGTTTTATTATTGATTGGAGTAAGAAAGTCATCTGTCTTGTAACATTATACCCAACAAGATCAATATACTCCATCTGTCTTGTAACATTATACCCAACAAGATCAATATACTCCATCTGTCTTGTAACATTATACCCAACAAGATCAATATACTCCATCTGTCTTGTAACATTATACCCAACAAGATCAATATACTCCATCTGTCTTGTAACATTATACCCAACAAGATCAATATACTCCATCTGTCTTGTAACATTATACCCAACAAACATTATACCCAACAAGATCAATATACATCTGTCTTGTAACATTATACCCAACAAGATCAATATACTCCATCTGTCTTGTAACATTATACCCAACAAGATCAATATACTCCATCTGTCTTGTAACATTATACCCAACAAGATCAATATACTCCATCTGTCTTGTAACATTATACCCAACAAGATCAATATACTCCATCTGTCTTGTAACATTATACCCAACAAGATCAATATACTCCATCTGTCTTGTAACATTATACCCAACAAGATCAATATACTCCATCTGTCTTGTAACATTATACCCAACAAGATCAATATACTCCATCTGTCTTGTAACATTATACCCAACAAGATCAATATACTCCATCTGTCTTGTAACATTATACCCAACAAGATCAATATACTCCATCTGTCATGGGAGGACTTGACAAGATTGAGGTGTCTGAACTCTTAAGTAAAAGAAGGTCAACTAGCAAGGTTTTTTATGAGTATTTCACTTTTTATATCAATATCAAATAATTTCTAGGTAACAATGAAGTACCCTACTGTAATAGATTTTCATTAAAAAGGGCGAAAGTATATTTTTAGGAAAAAACTGTTTCTCAAGCAAGAATTTTGCTAGGACTGTCTGGGAATTGTCTGAGTGGGGAGGAAAACTGGCTGTTATTGGCAGAGAGGTTTGAAACTCTCTTTCTTATTGGTCTATTAACCAATGATGTCACCGTGGAAAGCTGAAACTCCCTCCCATGCAAACCTGCTGATTAGAAGGCCCTGTGTAGATTTGATTTTCAACCAGCAACTACACTACATGACCAAAAGTATGTGGACACCTAATCGTCGAACATCTCATTCCAAGGTCATGGGCATTAATATGGAGTTGGTCCACCCTTTGCTGCTGTAACAGCCTCTACTCTTCTGGGACGGCTTTCCACTAGATGTTGGAACATTGTTGCGGGGACTGGCTTCCATTCAGCCACAAGAGCATTTGTGAGGTCGGGCAATGATGTTGGGCGATTAGTCCTCTGGCTCGCAGTCGGCATTCCAATTCATCCCAAAGGTGTTCGATGGGGTTTAGGTCATGGCTGTGTGCAGCCCAGTCTAGTTCTTCCACAGCGATCTCGACAAACCATTTCTGTATGGACCTCGCTTTGTACACAGGGGCATTGTCATGCTGAAACAGGAAAGGGCTTTCCCCGGTTGACACAAAGTTGGAAGCACAGAATCGTCTAGAATGTCATTGTATGCTGTAGCGTTAAGAACTAAGCCCGAACCATGAACAACAGCCCCAGAACATTATTCCTCCTTCATCAAACTTTACATTTGGCACTATGCATTGGGGCAGGTAGCGTTCTCCTGGCATTCGCCAAACCCAGATTAGTCCCTCGAACTGCCAGATGGCATCGCACATCTTCGGCCTGTGTGTGGCTGCTCGGCCATTTCATGAAGCTTTCGACTAACAGTTCTTGTGCTGACATTGCTTTCAGAGACAGTTTGGAACTAAGTAGTGAGTGTTGCAACCGAGGACAGACTACTTTTACACGCTACGCACTTCAGCGCTCGGCAGATCCGTTCTGTGAGCTTGTGTGTCCACTGTCCACATACTATTTTTTATATATATTGTGTATCAGGAATAACACTGATCACATTTTTTCACACTTTTACAGTTTTAGTTTAATCAGCAGTTGTACAAAATGACACAAAACACAGGAAAAAACTGCATTTTGACTGCATTGGGCCTTCAAGTGTGTGTGAGAGAGATCAGTGTGCGTGTGTGTGTGTGTGTGTGTGTGTGTGTGTGTGTGTGTGTGTGTGTGTGTGTGTGTACATGTGTATGTGTGTGTCCTTGTATCTCTGGGAGAATCTCAATTGGTTTTGCTAGACTCGTCGCGTCCTCTCGTCCGCCCTTTCCTCACCTGCTTTTGAAAAAGGTCAAAGGTAATCAAGGAGCGGAGGACAGGACAGGAAACGTGGAAACGAGACGATCCTCTCTCAGGGTGGGAATTTACAAAGGGATCAAAACATATGTAGTTGTGAAAGACATCTTATAGATAAAAGGAAATAAGCGTATAGTTTATAAAATGTGAGCTTTTCTCCTTTGATAAAACAGCAACTGACTGAAATGGGGTTTGGTGGATTTCAAAACACTTCCGCACTAGATTCCGGGAGGATACGAAGTAAACTCAGCAAAAAAAGAAATGTTCCTTTTTCAGGACCCTCTCTTTCAAAGATCATTCGTAAAACTCCAAATAACTTCACAGATCTTAATTGTAAAGGGTTTAAACACGGTTTCCCATGCTTGTTCAATGAACCATAAACAATTAATGAACATGCACCTGTGGAACGGTCATTAAGACACAAACAGCTTACAGACGGTAGGCAATTAAAGGTCACAGTTATGAAAACTTAGCACACTAAAGAGGCCTTTCTACTGACTCTGAAAAACACCAAAAGAAAGATGCCCAGGGTCCCTGCTCATCTGCGAGAATGTGCCTTAGGCATGCTGCAAGGAGGCATGAGGACTGCAGATGTCGCCAGGGCAATAAATTGCAATGTCCGTACTATGAGATGCCTAAGACAGCGCTACAGGGAGGCAGGACGGACAGCTGATCGTCCTTGCAGTGGCAGACCACGTGTAACAAGACCTGTACAGGATCGGTACATCCGAACATCACACCTGCGGGACAGGTACAGGATGGCACCAACAACTGGCCGTGTTACACCTGGAACGCACAATCCCTCCATCAGTGTTCAGACTGTCCGCAAGAGGCTGAGAGAGGCTGGACTGAGGGCTTGTAGGCCTGTTGTAAGGCAGGTCCTCACCAGACATCACCGGCAACAACGTCACCTATGGGCACAAACCCACCGTCGTTGGAACAGACAAGACTGGCAAAAAGTGCTCTTCACTGAAGAGTCGTGGTTTTGTCTCACCAGGTGTGATGGTCGGATTAGCGTTTATCGTCAAAGGAATGAGCGTTACACCGAGGCCTGGACCTTGGATCTCAATCCCATTGAGTTTGTCTGGGACCTGTTGGATCGGATGTCATAAGGTGAACGCACCAATTTGTAAGTCGCTCTGGATAAGAGCGTCTGCTAAATGACTTAAATGTAAATGTAAATGTAATGGTGAGGGCTAGGTCCATTCCCCCCCGGTGGAAGAGTGGGTTAACATCTCACAGCAAGAACTGGCAAATCTGGTGCAGTCCACGAGGAGAAGATGCACTGCAGTACTTAATGCAGCTGGTGGCCACACCAGATACTGACTGTTACTTTTGATTTTTACCCCCTCTTTGTTCAGGGACACATTATTCCATTTCTGTTAGTCACATGTCTGTGGAACTTGTTCAGTTTATGTCTCAGTTGTTGATTCTTGTTATGTTCATACAAATATTTACACATGTTAAGTTTGCTGAAAATAAACGCAGTTGACAGTGAGAGGACGTTTCTTTTTTTGCTGAATTTAGTTACCACTTCTCCATTAGCTTACTAATGAATTGACACTCTCCTCGACCACTCAGCAGTAAGTGGTCAGCTATCAGCTGTCAGAGCATCTTACCAATTGCTGCAGCTATACACAGCCCATCTGTAAATAGTCCATACAACCAACTACCTACCTCATCCCCATATTTGTTTTTTGTTTTTCTGCTCTTTTGCACACCAGTTTTTCTACTTGCACATCCTCATCTGCACATATATCACTCCAGTGGAAATTGCTAAATTGTAATTACTTTGCCACTATTGGCCTATTTATTGCCTGACCTCCTCGCGCCATTTGCACACACTGTATACAGATTTTTCTATTGTGTTAATGACTGTACGTTTGTTTATCCCATGTGTAACTCTGTGTTGTAGTTTCTGTCACACTGCTTTGCTTTATCTTGGCCAGGTCACAGTTGTAAATGGGAACTTGTTCTCAACTGGTCTACCTGGTTAAATAAAGGTGAAATAAAAAAACATTTATCGGTTTCCAGGTCACAGAGGAAAGGAAGACGGAGGAGTTGAGGAGAGGATGGATTTTTACCCCATTCAGAATGTCCCCTTGCGTATGGGTTTCCTTCAGTCCAGTGATGAACTTTGACATACAATTTTCTGTTTGATCTCAGAATGTAAAAGCCCCCCCCCTCTCTCTCTCTCTCTATAAGTGAAAGAAGGTCAACTCGCAAGGATTTTTCTTTCCCTCCCTCCTTCCCTCCATTCCTCTCTGTGGTTTATGCTTGGCCAATCAATCTCAGGTCCTGCACTCTGTCAGCAAAGACCCAGACTTCCCAACACAAATACTGGCCTGATTCAAAACACACACACACATGCACACACACACACACACACACACGCACATGCAGGCACACACACACACCAACCTCCTCATTATATTCATCATCATAATCCTACATGCGCAAACCCCACCAGGGTGTTATCTGACACTCGGCAGAAAAACAAGGGAGGCCGCAGAAAGGAGGTCAATGGAGGATTACTCTGTATTTCACAGCCCCATATTTACTTGGTACAGTGTCTACTTAGAAAGCACATCGTAACAGGGTTATAGAAATAATTCAATGACCTACTGTAATGACCACCTGTGGGTTTCTTTATGACTCATCAAAACACACAAAAAAACTGTTGAACATTTCATAAGTACAACTTCTTTCCACATAACTTTGTAAGTACCAACTGTAATAGGACTGTGAAATTAACCATTCCAAAGGACAAAAGAGATGGAGGCCATCAAACATAGAGAAATAAAAAGCGTCTCACCTCGTAGGCATTCTTGATGTTGAGGGGCTGGCCCGTGGCCGCCACGTGACCCACAATGCCCTTGTTCCATTCCAGACGGATGCAGCTATTGGACACCTCCTCCAGGGTGGAGCCCTCGGCAACGTCAAATAGCCTGCTCACCAGGAACTTCCTGTTGGAGCTGTCCTCGCCCACCTGGGGTCACACGACAAGGAACAGTAAGGAAGTGATGTCATACATATCCAGACTCTACAGGAAGTGTATCTGCAACAGCTTTTTTAAAGTTGTCTCCACAGTGTATACTACGATATGATAATATATGATGTATGATAGTCAATTTGTTGTCCATTTGCATGGACATGTAATCATTGCTACCTGATATGGTTGTTGAATTAGACAGATACGGATTAGACAGAGATTAAAAGGTCACAAAAATAACCAGGAAGTCCACTTTGGAGCCAACTTTTCCAACAGCTTCATTCAGCATCATATACTTGAAATTAGGAAGCACAATATATCGGTGAACATATCGGAATGGGCCTTTATTAGCTAAAAGTGCCAACATCGGTATTGGCCCAATGTCTAGTTTAACGGCGATGTTAAAAACCGATGTCAAAGCTACCGTGCATAACTAAAATAACGTTGGTACATGACGTAATGACACCACGTAAAATTTTGCGCTACACGTGCAACACAGCATTCCTAACCTAGCCCACAATGACTGCTGTGTGGATCGAGCAATCAACAAGTCAAGCAGTCATTTGAAAGATTAAACATTTCCGCGAGACAACTCAAAGCCAAAATACATTAACGCCATGATAAGGGAACTCATTTCCCTTGACAATCAACCGTTCTCTGTCGTGGGTGATGTTGGCTTTCGCTACTGGTCGAGCACCGGGACACACTACCAAGTGCGCTATTTTTTCAGATGTTGCCCTACCGGAGTCACACAGTAATGGCGTCACTGCTATTAGCTTCACGACATACTATGGAATGCCGTTTTTGTCTTTGCGTGTCAAAAAAGATACACGTCAAATTACACTATTTGACATTAACACTATATGACGTATTAAATAAGCTATTAATTTGACATGTCAAATAACACAGTTATAGCTAGCTTTAGCTTGGTACCTAGCTAACACCAATACAACCAGCCTGAAAACAATGACCAGTAGAAACTGCAGTCATTTTCATTCTTCTTAGCAATGATTTAGGAATCCTTGTGAGTAACTATTAGCTAGGTAGCCACTTGTTGTTCTCCTATTGAAATTGAACTTCAGTTCATGAAAATAAATAGCTAGCCAGCTACTTAACCCTGTTGCCAAAAGCTAACGTTATAAACAGCCAGTTAGCTTCATCTGGCTAGTGAGGCTCGACCGGACCGGGCTATGTGTTGTGAAGCTAGCCACAATAATGCTCCAGTTTCAACTGTTCTGCCTTACTATTATTCGACCATGCTGGTCATTTATGAACATTTGAACATCTTGGCCACGTTCTGTTATAGTCTCCACCCGGCACAGCCAGAAGAGGACTGGCCACCCCACATATGCTCTCTCTAATTCTCTCTTTCTTTCTCTCTCTTGGAGGACCTGAGCCCTAGGACCGTGCCCCAGGACTACCTGACATGATGACTCCTTGCTGTCCCCAGTCCACCTGACTGTGCTGCTGCTCCAGTTTCAACTGTTCTGCCTTATTATTATTCGACCATGCTGGTCATTTATGAACATTTGAACATCTTGGCCATGTTCTGTTATAATCTCTACCCGGCACAGCCAGAAGAGGACTGGCCACCCCACATAGCCTGGTTCCTCTCTAGGCTTCTTCCTAGGTTTTGGCCTTTCTAGGGAGTTTTTCCTAGCCACCGTGCTTTTACACCTGCATTGTTTGCTGTTTGGGGTTTTAGGCTGGGTTTCTGTACAGCACTTTGAGATATCAGCTGATGTACGAAGGGCTATATAAATACATTTGATTTGATTTGAATAAGAATTAGGAACAATAGTGGCATTTGCGGTTTGTCTTTAAAATAAAAGTACTTCCTTGAAAGTGATGCAGAAGGTGGCAATTGGTGGAATCATGCCATATTTAGACTAGATCACTAGATCATAAAAAAGATTGGAATGTGAAGCAATGAAATGGGGTATCAATCTACCCGGTGACACCCGCAGAACACAACTGTGAAGTGTTTATGCAAACATTAGCGTTGTAGCTCTTATCGCGGGACCGTGACTGTGTGAAATCACCTCCCCAGTCAGCCTATTGTGTGTATTAACATTCATACTGCATTGTAAAGCTTTACCTAAGGATTGGGGATCAATGAAATGGGCAATCAGTCTACTCAATACCCAAGATATTGTTTCCCAACGTCCTCCTTAGAGATATCAGACTCCAAAACATCCACGCAGTATTGTTTTTCCTCAGGAATAGTGTTCAATACACAATAAATGTGGCTCAATTCACAATTCACAGAGTCTCACAATAAGAGCTACGATGCTAATGTTCTCTGGGTGTCACTGAGTAGACTGATACCCCATGTCATTGATCCACAATCCATAGGTAAGGTTGTACAGTAGAATAAGTATGCCAACAATGCAATTCTAAAGAAAAATACATCCAGTGTGATTTCAACAGATTTTTGGCAAATTAACAAATGAGTGTCTTTTGTTGATTTTACATAACACCATTCCAACCTCGTTTAGCATGATCTTTTAAATTATGGCATAATTCTACTATTTGTATTCATTTGCATCACTATCAATGACATACTTTTATTTTGAAGGCTAAACGCAAAGTCCACTATTGTGGTTAATCCTTATTGTGGCTAGCTTCACATAGATGAGTCCGACCACCATTAATCAAATAAGAACTGTCTTATAAATTTGCGTTATTTTAGATGATGACACCTAGCTATATAGTTAACTAGCTAACTATAGCTACTGAAACAGATTATGTCGTTTTGATATGTTTTTGGGGAAGAACTTGTTTGCATACATGAGCTAGCTAGCTTTTTTTATGACCAGAACTGTAGATGCGCGAGACAACTTTACCAGCATCATAGCATATGTATCGATTAATCGTTGTGACATATGAAATACGAGTGATAGTGTAATCAATGTGTAATAACTATGTAAAAAAATGTATGAACACATTCAATTACTATGTTAGAGCCAGTTTGCGCTGTTCTGTGAAGGGGGAAGTACACAGCGTTGTACAAGATCTTCAGTTTCTTGGCAATTTCTCGCATGGAATAGCCTTCATTTCTCAGAACAAGAATAGACTGACGAGTTTCAGAAGAAAGGTCTTTGTTTCTGGCCATTTTGAGCCTGTAATCAAACCCACAAATGCTGATGCTCCAGATACTCGACTAGTCTAAAGAAGACCAGTTTTATTGGTTCTTTAATCAGAACAGGTTTCAGCTGTGCTAACATAATTGCAAAAGGGTTTTCTAATGATCAATTAGCTTTTTCAATCAATCAAATGTATTCATAAAGCCCTTCTTACATCAGCCGATGTCACAAAGTGCTGTACAGAAACTCAGCCTAAAACCCCAAACAGCAAGCAATGCAGATGTAGAAGCACGGTGGCTAGGAAAAACTCACTAGAAAGGCCGGAACATAGGAAGAAACCCAGAGAGGAACCAGGCACTGAGGGGTGGTCAGTCCTCTTCTGGATGTATCAGGTGGAGAATATAACAGAACATGGCCAAGATGTTCATAGATGACCAGCAGGGTCAGACAATAATAATCACAGTGGTTGTAGAGGGTGCAACACGTCAGCACCTCAGGAGTAAATGTCAGTTAGCTTTTCATAGCCGATCATTCAGAGTTAAGAGACAGCAGGTGCGGTAGAGAGAGAGTCCAAAACAGCAGGCCTGGGACAATGTAACACGTCCAGTGAACAGGTCAAGGTTCCATAGCCGCAGGTAGAACAGTTGAAACTGGAGATGATCAACTTTGATTAACTAACACAACGTGCCATTGTCGTTTCCAGCTACAATAGTCATTTACAACATTAACAATTTATACACTGTATTTCTGATCAATTTGATGTTATTTTAATTGACAAAAAAAGTTAGCTTTTCTTTAAAAAACAAGGAAATTTCTAAGTGATCCCAAACTTTTGAACAGTAGAGTACGTAAATGCCAACAAAATAACTTTTTGGTCAGTATGGTTTGTGTGTAACCTTTATTTAACTAGGCAAGTCAGTTAAGAACAAGTTCTTATTTACAATGACTGCCTACCCCGGCCAAACCCGGACGACGCTGGACCAATTGTGCTCCGCCCAATGGGACTCCCAATCACGGCCGGATGTGATACAGCCTGGATTCGAACCAGGGACTGTAGTGACGCATCGTGCTGTCACGGCCGTTAAAAGAAGAGTAGCAAGGTGCAGCGTGATGAGCGTACATTTTCTCTTTATTTGGAAAATGACGCCGAACAAAACAATAAACACTACAAAAACAAACCGTGAAGCTAAAGGCTATGTGCCCTAAACAAAGTCAACTTCCCACAAAGACAGGTGGGAAAAAGGCCTACCTAAGTATGGTTCTCAATCAGAGACAACGATAGACAGCTGTCCCTGATTGAGAACCCTACCCGGCCAAACATAGAAATACAAATAATAGAACATAGAATACCCACCCCAACTCACACCCTGACCAAACCAAATGGAGACAATAAAAAGGATCTCTAAGGTCAGGGCGTGACACGTGCACTGAGATACAGTGCCTTAGACGGCTGCGTCCATGTGTGTGTGTTAACTATTTAACTGTACTAGAATGCTTAAAAGGCCGCTAAAATTGTAAATATCGCCTATCGTTATCGGTTTTTTTTTTGGGGGGGGGCAAGGAAAATATCGGATATCGGTATCGGCCAAAAATGTCGTATCGGTGCATCAGTACTTTGAGAGTACTGATCATAAATACTTTGAGATTCATGATCACTTTGCCTTTCTAATCCTTCCTCATTTCATCCTAGGTTTGATTCATGACATACACTAGCCACTGTTCGATCCTTCTTCCTCTCATCCCAGTGGCCCTGCTACAAACAGAGCACTGTGGGTATTGTAGTCCATGGTGCCACTACCTACCAGGAAGAGGGAGTAGCGGTCCGCGGCGATCAGCTCATGGATGTGCAGGAAGATCTTGTGGCACAACGCCGTCACATCCAGGTGACTCGACACATCCCTCACCAGCTCCAACAGCCTGGCACAGCGGTCCAACCCCCGGGCACTGCCAACCTCGCCCATCATCCCTGTGGGGATACCAACCCCGACCCCTCCCTGCTGGGTTCTGAAGGGTGTCCGGATGTCGCCTCGGTCGGGTTCGGTGTCGCAGAGGAAGGTTAGTGAGCCTTCCGCGTCCTTGACCACGATGGGCCTCAGCGGCCTGTCAAACTCAGATGCAGAGATCTTGCGGGTGGGGGTGCTGGGAGCGGGGCTGTGGGGCGGGGCTGGGGAGGGGGAACGCCTGTCGTTCAGGCCCAGGGAAGGGGGCAGGGAGGAAGCTAAGCAGGGGCTGTCTGAGGGCTGGGTGGGTCTCTGGGGTAGAAGGGTTTCTTTGGAGGATGACGAGGAGGAGGAGGAAGAGGAGGAGGAGGGCTGGATGGAATGGACTCGCTCAGCAAACCATGCATTCACCATCTCCCTGCAAATACACAACACAAAGGAGGTTATAGGGCCATTTTAAGACATTAAAAACAGTAATACACATTGTACAACAAGACCATTTAGTACATTTACAGTCTCTGAGGAATTTGTCTATTTGATTAGATTATTATATGACATTAACACAATATTAACACAACATTAACACAACATTAGCACAACATTAACACAATATTAACACAACATTAGCACAACATGAACACTACATTAACACAACCAACAATAACATTTACAAGACATTAACCAACATTAACAGGACATTAACCAACATTAACAATACATTAACCAACATTAACAAGACATTAACAATACATTAACCAACATTAACAGGACATTAACCAACATTAACAGGACATTAACCAACATTAACAGGACATTAACAGGACATTAACCAACATTAACAGGACATTAACAGGACATTAACAAGACATTAACCAACATTAACAGGACATTAACCATTAACAACATTAACAGGACATTAACCAACATTAACAGGACATTAACAAGACATTAACCAACATTAACAGGACATTAACAAGACATTAACCAACATTAACAGGACATTAACCAACATTAACAGGACATTAACCAACATTAACAATACATTAACCAACATTAACAGGACATTAACAGGACATTAACCAACATTAACAGGACATTAACAGGACATTAACAAGACATTAACCAACATTAACAGGACATTAACAGGACATTAACCAACATTAACAGGACATTAACCAACATTAACAGGACATTAACAAGACATTAACCAACATTAACAGGACATTAACCAACATTAACAGGACATTAACAAGACATTAACCAACATTAACAGGACATTAACAAGACATTAACCAACATTAACAGGACATTAACCAACATTAACAGGACATTAACCAACATTAACAGGACATTAACCAACATTAACAGGACATTAACAGGACATTAACCAACATTAACAGGACATTAACAGGACATTAACAAGACATTAACCAACATTAACAGGACATTAACCAACATTAACAGGACATTAACCAACATTAACAGGACATTAACAGGACATTAACAATACATTAACCAACATTAACAAGACATTAACCAACATTAACAAGACATTGTAAGTCGTTATTGGACATCCATTTTTTTTTACTGCAGGATTCTGAAACACACCCAAACACACCCAAACACACACCCAAACACACCCACACACCCAAACACACACAAACAAACCCAAACACACCCAAACAAACCCAAACACACCCAAACAAACCCAAACACCACACACACCCAAACACACCCAAACACACACCCACACACACCAATCAAATAATGTTTTCTTACAAAGTGTGGTTAGGAATTAGGATGCGGAAAATACTGTGGATACACAAAATAATACATCTCTACGCTTTCTTTTGTCTGAGAAATATGTCTGACCTTTTCACAGACCTGAAATGTACATGTAAATTATACAAATGAAATGTAAAATAAACAATGACAGGCACACTTATTCTGGCTCGACTTGAATGCAAATAAGTAGCCCTAAATCACAGGAGGCTGCTGAGGGGATGAAGGCTCATAGTAATGGCTGGATCGGTGGTCAATAGAATGGTATCAATCACATGGAAACCATGTGTTTGATGTGTTCCATGCCATTCCATTTGTTCCGTTCCAGCCATTACTTTGAGCCCGTCCTCTCCAATGAAGGTTCCCCCTGCCACCTGTGCCCTTTATAAGTCATAACCTACTCCCCTATGATAAACTAGGACTGATAGTTGTGGTTCCAAGATACGTCCCTCACTATATGCCCAGAATATATCCAGGACGACAGTAAGGCTGCTGGTTTGCTACTGGCATTATATTTGAGTAATTTAGCAGACACTCTTATCCAATTAGGCTTAAGTGCCTTGCTTATTAAGGGCACATCGACATACTTTGGCTCAGGGATTAGAACCACCAACCGTTTGGTTACTGGCCCAACGCTCTTAACCACGAGACTATTTACCTGAATCTTACCCAGGAATTTATAGTGTGCTCCTGTGAGATAAAATATTGTAAATAATGACTGATTACTGACTTTATGTCATTAATCAATCAATCAATCAAATGTATTTATAAAGCCCTTCTTACATCGGCTGATGTCACAAAGTGCTGTACAGAATCCCAGCCTAAAACCCCAAACAGCAAGCAATGCAGGTGTAGAAGCACGGTGGCTAGGAAAAACTCCCTAGAAAGGCCATGAGGGGTGGCCAGTCCTCTTCTGGCTGTGCCGGGTGGAGATTATAAAGAAAGTGGCTGTTCCACTGGATGTCATAAGGTGAACGCACCAATTTGTAAGTCGCTCTGGATAAGAGCGTCTGCTAAATGACTTAAATGTAAATGTAACATGGCCAAGATGTTCAAATGTTCATAGATGACCAGCAGGGTCAAATAATAATAATGACAGTGGTTGTCGAGGGTGCAACAGGTCAGCACCTCAGTAACATTTTACTGCAGTGGGCTAAATCAGGCTCACACAGTATTTATTGGTCGTCTGAAACAAATCTACTTTGAAACAAAAGCATAAAACCCTCACACACAAGAAGACACCTGTACCATGTCAGATATAGAGTTGAAATGTATTACATTTTGAGTTTGCATCCTAATATTACACTTTATATACATCACAGAAGACTGAAATGTAACAAAACAGTTTGACATAGAAACACTGGATTTCTGCCATTTAAAAACACGGTGTGTTTATTAATTTATGAAATTATGTTATTAATATTTTTCAAAATTTCATAAATTAATAAACATATATATATATATTTTCAACAAATTGTCCTTCTAGGTTTTGTAATCTGAGTAAATTACAGTAACAACGGGCACTGCAATATTTCAAAACATGTAATAACCCCTTTATATTATAATAAAGACAAAACAATGAATAATTTTAATAGTATCTATTCCAAAACTCTGAAAATAGATTTGTTCCGTGTCACCCTCCATCTCAGACTGTTCTGAGATCATTTTTTATAGTTAGAAACAGGCAAGATTGGCATTCCTGAAACATTATTTGGGAGAAATGTACTTGGCTCATCGTGCTCTAGCGACTCCTTGTGGCCGGCCGGACGCCTGCAGGCTGACCTTGGTTGTCGGGTGAACAGTGTTTCCTCCGACACATTGGTTCGGCTGGCTTCCGGGTTAAGCGGGCGGGTGTTAATTAAGAAGCGGGTCATGTTTTGGAGGACGCATGACTCGACCTTGGAGAGTTGGAGAGTTGAGGCGATGAGACAAGATTGAAAGTGGGGAGAAGAAAAAAATTAAATAATTGTGTGGTTTATTTTTTTATTATTATTATAATAAAACTATTAGACCATTCCTGGTGAACAAGCAAACCATTAGGCTACAGCAGAATTAATGGTTTCAATGTTATGGTCTCTAATGGTCTTCAATGGTGTGACAGGTAGCCTAGTGGTTAGAGTGTTGGACTAGTAACCAAAAGGTTGCAAGATTGAATCCCCGAGCTGACAAAGTAAAAATCTGTCATTCTGCCCCTGAACAAGGAGGTTAACCCACTGTTCCTAGGCTGTCATTGAAAATAAGAATTTGTTCTTAACTGACTTGCCTAGTTAAATAAAGGTAAAAGTCCCAAACATATATTATATAGTGTTTTGCGATGGTATTGAATTCTTTTAGTGTTGGCAAAACATTTTAATCCCTAGTTAATTTCTCCATCAGTGTTTTGGGTCTTTGGGAAAAGTCTTCATATGAGAATTGCACCATAAGGATAGCCCTCCACAGAGAAGTCTTCATATGAGAATTGCACCATAAGGATAGCCCTCCACAGAGAAGTCTTCATATGAGAATTGCACCATAAGGATAGCCCTCCACAGAGAAGTCTTCATATGAGAATTGCACCATAAGGATAGCCCTCCACAGAGAAGTCTTCATATGAGAATTGCACCATAAGGATAGCCCTCCACAGAGAAGTCTTCATATGAGAATTGCACCATAGGCATAGCCCTCCACAGAGAAGTCTTCATATGAGAATTGCACCATAAGGATAGCCCTCCACAGAGAAGTCTTCATATGAGAATTGCACCATAAGGATAGCCCTCCACAGAGTTGCCACTTGAACTATTCAAGGAGAGTTGGGTTGAAACATTAGGTTGATAAGAGAAGGACAAACTGCATTGCTTTCATGGAGGAATTGTGAGAATGACGACACAATTTGTTTTCATGAGCCAAATCTATTGGTTTTCTAACCAAAGTTGCAAAGTAAATGTTGTGATATATTTAATAAACAAGAGACCAGCAAAATGGATTAAAAAAAGAGTGTGGTGGCAGTAGCAGCATCTAGTGGTCAAAACCAGGTACTTCCAAAATATTTTACGGTAAATAATGCAAGCGATTTCAAGGATTCATTTCACTGAACAGGGGATGAAAACAAAGCTACAGATTCACAGGGATTACATTACATGGTATGGGGAAGCAATAATCCAGGAGAACAGGGGATGAAAACAAATCTACAGATTCACAGGGATTACATTACATGGTATGGGGAAGCAATAATCCAAACCGAAGCTTCATATTACTTGTCAAACATAAATAACTGATACTGTACGCTGGTTGTTGAGGAGGATTGGCATGGGATGGGTGGCACTTGACAACAACACAAATATTCCTTCATGTTTTACTCATTGGAAGGAAGAAGTTTGGTCCAAATCAGATGTTGGTTACTATATTTATTGAATATTATCTGAATCCTATAAATTAAAATGGCCAGTTTAGGTGCTTAGCATATCAATTATCTTAATTTATCAGAGATCAAATAATATTTCAACATAATAATGTTTCAGGAATGCTAATCATATCTCTTACTAACTACCGAAACGGTTTCAGAACAATCTGAGATGATGGGTGTCGAAAATGGTCCTTCTTCCCACTAGGCACACACTGGCTGAATCAACGTTGTTTCCACATAATTTCAATTAAATTACATTGAACGTGGAATCGATGTTGAATTGACGTCTATGCTCGATGGGTTGTGCTTTTTGAGGTGGAACGACCCAATAACAAAAAGCATTTTGGATAACTTTTAATTCACGGTGCGCGTTTGGAACACAATGGAAAGGAATCACCCCAATAAAGGTTAATGGTTTAACTTCTGCTCTGAATTATCTTGCTATTTTGGTGAATGGTTACTGATTGTAAAGACGATTGTGCGGCGCAATGTCAATAAATTGCTGTGGAGAGACGCTGGATACAGCTGGACATTGCGCGTAATACCATAAAAGGCTACAATATAGCGTGTCATATCGCAGTTAAACTCTCCAACCTTGTACAGTAGGCTAGCATGTTATTTTACGTTGAAACAAACAACCCACGCAGGTAAAATAGTCTGCCAGTGCCTTTCAATGCACGGGACACATTACTTATCGCCCAAATTGCTTAAAATAGAATGCACGGCGATGATGTGTCGTAAACAGAGCTATCCCTGTTTCGCAAATACAATGAATCACTTTTACGACTTCAGTCTCTCCCCGCGCTTACCTTGTAGCCTTCCTGACAACGTAGGAATGAGCGAACTCCAAATGGTCATCAAGCCACGCTTCCATCCTTTCACTTTCTGGGGGATAGCAGCCCTCCATGCTCAAAACCCAAATCCCCCCAATTAATCAGATTACCATCAACACTCCGAAGATGGAAGCAAATAATATCAGTCACTGGTAAGCAGTGTGTGTGGTAGTAGTCTTCTGTTTTCAGGGAGCGCTTCCTACATTGTGAGCGCGTGTGGGTAGACTTCGGCAAGACTTGAATTGCCTTTGTGCAGCAATATCGCACCCCTCCTAGTCTCTCTCTCTAAATTCTAAATGAACTATATTTTCCATGCTATATTCTAGCATGGAAAAGCAATGCATTTTTTGGGGGTCTGGTCTGCGTATTTGACAGAAAAGTAGATATGGGCTTACCTCAAGGGTAATAAATGGCAATAATATTTTTTTGCATATCTAGCATGGCAGATATTTTTCACATTTGTGAGTTAAGTAATTCTTAGGTGCTCCAGAAGTCAGCTGAACATAATTTAGGCATAATTGTCATTCAAATAGATTCACATTTTCATGTTTGATTGTTCTCATGAATACATGGGACTATTTAACATACAACAGGAGCTACGGCTCCTTCCGTACACTCCAATGAACTTGACTTGCCTCAGATGGGGCACATGTGTGTGATTGGGTTTTGGTGAGTGCTGATACAAGGGAACATAACTCAATGTCACCGACAAGGATGCATTTTACTTTGAGGGAATGCAGAGTGTGAATCGACCGCTGGTTATCTTCTAGTTTTTTTTTCGTATTCAAAGTTGCTGGGTCTGTAGTCATAAAGCTTCACAGCGTGGCACTGTTACTCTGAGACGCTTCATGGATACGGACCACCAAGTCACAATCCCTCAATCACTGAAACATACTCCATTAACCCCCCCCCCCCCCCCCTATTTGACAAATAGTAATGGACCATCCATTGCCTTGCCCCAGACACTCTAGATCCTGTGTGTCTGGTGGGACCCTGCTGATACTGTGGTGTTATCTTACCCAACAGATGGTTTCTCTTTTCCCCCTGAGGACACAGGACCTGCCCTCAGGCATATGGGAGCTCCCTGGCTTCCTACTAGAGAATCTGGACAGTGCAGTACATTAAGCCTCTTAAGGCTTCTAGTCTATCAGCATGGATGCATATGCACCCACACACTAACCCTAACCCTAACCGGTACTCTTACCGTTACCCTAGCCTTAATCTAAAAACCTAACCTGAACCCTAACCCGAAACCTTAGCTCCTGACCCTAACCCTAAAACTAACCCTAGCTCCTAACCCTAAACAGTCATTCTAACCTTAACCCTAAACCCCCTAGAAATAGCATTTGACCTTGTGTGGACTAACAAAATCTTCCCAGGTGGTGACATTTTTGGTCGTTTACTCTTCATGTGCTGGTCCCCACAAGAATAGTTAAACACATCCACATCCACACGCACACACACACACACACACACACACACACACACACACACACACACACACAGTAGTGGAGAGGGTAGTAAGTTTTAAGATCCTCGGCATACACATCACAGACAAACTGAATTGGTCCACTCACACAGACAGCATCGTGAAGAAGGCGCAGCAGCGCCTCTTCAACCTCAGGAGGCTGAAGAAATTCGGCTTGTCACCAAAAGCACTCACAAACTTCTACAGATGCACAATCGAGAGCATCCTGGCGGGCTGTATCACCGCCTGGTACGGCAACTGCTCCGCCCACAACCGTAAGGCTCTCCAGAGGGTAGTGAGGTCTGCACAACGCATCACCGGGGGCAAACTACCTGCCCTCCAGGACACCTACACCACCCAATGTTACAGGAAGGCCATAAAGATCATCAAGGACAACAACCACCCGAGCCACTGCCTGTTCACCCCGCTGCTGCCAACACACTGACTCAACTCCAGCCACTTTAATAATGGGAATTGATGGGAAATGATGTAAAATATATCACTAGCCACTTTAAACAATGCTACCTAATATAATGTTACATACCCTACATTATTCATCTCATATGCATACGTATATACTGTACTCTATATCATCTACTGCATCCTTATGTAATACATGTATCACTAGCCACTTTAACTATGCCACTTTGTTTACATACTCATCTCATATGTATATACTGTACTTGATACCATCTACTGTATCTTGCCTATGCTGCTCTGTACCATCACTCATCATATATCCTTATGTACATATTCTTTATCCCCTTACACTGTGTATAAGACAGTAGTTTTGGAATTGTTAGTTAGATTACTTGTTGGTTATTACTGCATTGTCGGAACTAGAAGCACAAGCATTTCGCTCCACTCGCATTAACATCTGCTAACCATATGTATGTGACAAATAACATTTGATTTGATTTGATTTGACACAGGGGTCAGCCCCAGGCTTTCTTCCAGATGTTCCCACAGTGGGTATCAATCTGAGCTGGTCAAGACTGGACATGTCAGGTCTCAGTCTTTCTAGAAAGCAGAGCACAAGCTTACATTGTGGGTTGATGCGTTAAAGATTCTTTACTCAGCTGGAGGGACCATTAAAGCATACTTGAAAGCCTGGAGGCTGGTTGCAGTAGTGGCGGAAGTTTATATGAGTGTGTGTGCATGTACAGGTGTGTGTGTGTGTGTGTGTGTGTGTGTGTGTGTGTGTGTGTGTGTGTGTGTGCATGTATAGGTGTGTGTGTGGGTGTATAGGTGTGTGTGTGCATGTACAGGTGTGTGTGTGTGTGCATGTATAGGTGTGTGTGTGGGCGTGCACACTTGTGTGTGTTCATTATTGTGTGTGTATGTCCTCCACAGGGACGCTGTGTCCTTGTGTAATCACTCAGCAGACAAGGTTGTGTCACAACCGGCCGTGATTGGGAGTCCCATAGGGCGGCGCACAATTGGCCCAGCGTCGTCCAGGTTTGGCCAGTGTTGGCCGTCATTGTAAATAAGAATGTGTTCTTAACCTACTTGCCTAGTTAAATAAAGGTTAAATAAACGAACATAAACAAGGAGAAGTTGGACTGTGCTGGCACAGCCTCTTAAGTCAAACAACACAGCCCTCTCCACCATATAATTCCCTGCTCTAGCTTAAATAGCACTCACACTATTGTAAATGTGGCCTTCAGTTGTACTCTGAGAGATAACCGCATTGGGGTAAAACTTTCCACAGTACATTCCCATCATGAAAGCCATGCTGACTGCAGTGCACCACACACACTGCTGTCAAGTCAAAACAATCCTACTTCTTAACCACGATGGGCAGTAGCATGGGTTAGCACAATCTAATGCATAAACAGTTTATACACCCCCCCCTTTCTCTCTCTCTCTCTCTCTCTCACTCTCACTCTCTCTCTCACACACACACACACATAAACATGTGTCTGAAACATCGAGGGGCTTTACTTTATGGCTGTGACACAGTCGGTAAAGGAGGCCTAGATTCTCTTGTTCTAAATGGTGACTCAAATATACCTCAGTGTAAAAACATTGACACACTTTACTGTAAATATGTTTTTAAGTTGTCTTTATCATAATCAGACAAAATGTATTGTCTAGAAAATACTATTTAAGCAATAAGGCCCGAGGAGGTGTGGTATATGGCCAATATATCACAGCTATGGGCTGTTCTAACATTAAAGAAGTCTCGAGGTATTGCTCGCCTGAAGTAGAGTACCTTATGATAAGCTGTAGATCACACTATCTATCAAGAGATTTCTCATTTATATTATTCGTAGCCGTCTATTTAACACCACAGTTGATGCTGGCACTTAAACCGCACTCAACCAACTCTATAAGGCCAGAAGCAAACAAGAAAATGTTCACCCAGAAGTGGCGCTCCTAGTGGCCGGGGACTTTAATGCGGGAAACTTAAATCAGTTATACCAAATTTTTACATGTGCAACCAGTGAAAAAAAAAACTCTAGACCACCTTTACTCCACACACAAAGATGCATACAAAGCTCCCCTCCATTTGGCAAATCTGACCATAATTCTTTCCTCCTTGTTCCTGCGTACAAGCAAAAATTAAAGCAGGAAGTACCCGTGACTCACTCAATATGGAAGTGGTCAGATGACGCGGATGCAACAGGACTGTTTTGCTAGCACTGACTGGAATATGTACCGGGATTCATCCAATGGCATTGAGGAGTATACCACATCAGTTATCGGCTTCATCAATAAGTGCATTGACTACGTCGTCCTCACAGTGACCATACGTACATATCCCAACCAGAAGCCATGGGTTACAGGCAACATCCACATCGAGCTAAAGGCAAGACCTGCCACTTTTGAGGAGCGGAACACTATTCCGAACGCTTATAAGAAATTCTGCTATGCCCTCAGATGAACCATCAAACAAGCAAAGTGTCAATGCAGGATTAAGATTGAATCCTACTACACCGGCTCTGACGCTCCTCAGATGTGGCAGGGCTTAAAAACTATCATGGACTACAAAGCGAAACCCAGACTCGAGCTGCCCAATGACTCGAGCCTTCCAGACGAGCTAATTTACTTTTATGATCGCTTCGAGGCAAGCAACACGGATTAAGATTGAATCCTACTACACCGGCTCTGACGCTCCTCAGATGCGGCAGGGCTTAAAAACTATCATGGACTACAAAGCGAAACCCAGACTCGAGCTGCCCAATGACCCGAGCCTTCCAGACGAGCTAATTTACTTTTATGATCGCATGCACGAGAGCACCAGCTGTTCTGGATGACTGTGTGATAACGCTCTCGGTAGCCGATGTGAGCAAGACCTTTAAACAGGTCAACATTCACAAAACCAAATGGATTACAAGGACGTGTACTCAAAGCATGCATGGACCAACTGGCAAGTGTCTTCACTGACATTTTCAACCTCTCCCTGACTGAGTCTGTAATACCAACATGTTTCAAGCAGACCACCATAGTCCCTATGCCCAAGGAAACGAAGGGAACCTGCCTAAATTATTACTGCCCCACAGCACTCACGTCGGTAGCCATGAAGACCTTTGAAAGGCTGGTCATGGCTCACATCAACAGCATCCTCCCGGATACCCTAGACCCACTCCAATTAGCATACCGCACCAACAGATCCACAGATGATGCAATCTCAATCACACTCCACACTGCCCTTTCCCACCTGGACAAAAGGAACACCTATGTGAGAATGCTGTTCATTGACTACAGCTCAGCGTTCAACACCATAGTGCCTACGAAGCTCATCACTAAGCCAAGGACCCTGGGACTAAACCTCACTCTGTAACTGGATCCTGGACTTCCTGATGGGCCGGGCCCAGGTGGTAAGGGGAGAAAACAACACGTCTGCCAAGCTGATCTTCAGCACTGGGGCCCCTCAGGTGTGTGTAATTAGTCCCCTCCTGTACTCCCTGTTCACCCACGACTGCGTGGCCAAACAACTCCAACACCATCATTAAGTTTGCTGATGACACAACAGTGGTAGGCCTGACAACAAAGAGACAGCCTATAGGGTGGAGGTCTGAGAACTGGCGGTGTGGTGCCAAGACAACAACCTCTCCCTCAATGTGAGCAAGACAAATGAGCTGATCGTGGACTACAGGAAAAGGCGGGCCGAACAGGCCCCCATTAACATCAACGGGGCTGTAGTGGAGCGGGACGAGAGTTTGAAGTTCCTTGGTGTCCACATCACCAACGAACTATAATTGTCCAAACACACCAAGACAGTTGTGAAGAGGGCATGACAAAACCTATTCCCCCTCAGAAGACTGAAAAGATTTGGCATGGGTCCCCAGATCCTCAAAATGTTTTACAGCTGCACCATCGAGAGCATCCTGACGGGTTGCATCACTGCCTGGTATGGAAACTGCTCGACATCTGACAGTAAGGCGCTACAGAGGGTAGTGCGTATGGCCCAGAACATCACTGGGGCCAAGCTTCCTGGAATCCAGGACCTATATAATAGGCGGTGTCAGAGGAAAGCCCATAAAATTATCAGAGACTCCAGTCACCCAAGTCAAATCAAATCTAATTTTATTTGTCACATACACATGGTTAGCAGATGTTAATGCGAGTGTAGCGAAATGCTTGTTCTTCTAGTTCCGACAATGCAGTAATAACCAACAAGTAATCTAGCTAACAATTCCAAAACTACTACCTTATAGACACAAGTGTAAGGGGATAAAGAATATGTACATAAAGATATATGAGTGAGTGATGGTACAGAGCGGCATAGGCAAGATACAGTAGATGGTATTGAGTGCAGTATATACATATGAGATGAGTATGTAAACAAAGTGGCATAGTTAAAGTGGCTAGTGATACATGTATTACATAAAGATGCAGTAGATGATATAGAGTACAGTATATACGTATGCATATGAGATGAATAATGTAGGGTATGTAACATTATATTAGGTAGCATTGTTTAAAGTGGCTAGTGATATATTTTACATCATTTCCCATCAATTCCCATTATTAAAGTGGCTGGAGTTGAGTCAGTGTGTTGGCAGCAGCCACTCAATGTTAGTGGTGGCTGTTTAACAGTCTGATGGCCTTGAGATAGAAGCTGTTTTTCAGTCTCTCGGTCCCAGCTTTGATGCACCTGTACTGACCTCGCCTTCTGGATGATAGCGGGGTGAACAGGCAGTGGCTCGGGTGGTTGTTGTCCTTGATGATCTTTATGGCCTTCCTGTAACATTGGGTGGTGTAGGTGTCCTGGAGGGCAGGTAGTTTGCCCCCGGTGATGCGTTGTGCAGACCTCACTACCCTCTGGAGAGCCTTACGGTTGTGGGCGGAGCAGTTGCCGTACCAGGCGGTGATACAGCCCGCCAGGATGCTCTCGATTGTGCATCTGTAGAAGTTTGTGAGTGCTTTTGGTGACAAGCCGAATTTCTTCAGCCTCCTGAGGTTGAAGAGGCGCTGCTGCGCCTTCTTCACGATGCTGTCTGTGTGGGTGGACCAATTCAGTTTGTCTGTGATGTGTATGCCGAGGAACTTAAAACGTACTACCCTCTCCACTACTGTTCCATCAATTTGGATAGGGGTGTTCCCTCTGCTGTTTCCTGAAGTCCACAATCATCTCCTTAGTTTTGTTGACGTTGAGTGTGAGGTTATTTTCCTGACACCACACTCCGAGGGCCCTCACCTCCTCCCTGTAGGCCGTCTCGTCGTTGTTGGTAATCAAGCCTACCACTGTTGTGTCGTCCGCAAACTTGATGATTGAGTTGGAGGCGTGCGTGGCCACGCAGTCGTGGGTGAACAGGGAGTACAGGAGAGGGCTCAGAACGCACCCTTGGGGGCCCCAGTGTTGAGGATCAGCAGGGTGGAAATGTTGTTGCCTACCCTCACCACCTGGGGGTGGCCCGTCAGGAAGTCCAGTACCCAGTTGCACAGGGCAGGGTCGAGACCCAGGGTCTCGAGCTTGATGACGAGCTTGGAGGGCACTATGTTGTTAAATGCCGAGCTGTAGTCGATGAACAGCATTCTCACATAGGTATTCCTCTTGTCCAGATGGGTTAGGGCAGTGTGCAGTGTGGTTGAGATTGCATCGTCTGTGGACCTATTTGGACGGTAAGCAAATTGGAGTGGATCTAGGGTGTCAGGTAGGGTGGAGGTGATATGGTCCTTGACTAGTCTCTCAAAGCACTTCATGATGACGGAAGTGAGTGCTACGGGGCAGTAGTCGTTTAGCTCAGTTACCTTAGCTTTCTTGGGAACAGGAACAATGGTGGCCCTCTTGAAGCATGTGGGAACAACAGACTGGGATAGGGATTGATTGAATATGTCCGTAAACACACCAGCCATCTGGTCTGCGCATGCTCTGAGGGCGCGGCTGGGGATGCCGTCTGGGCCTGCAGCCTTGCGAGGGTTGACACGTTTAAATGTTTTCCTCACGTCGGCTGCAGTGAAGGAGTCCGCATGTTTTAGTTGCGGGCCGTGTCAGTGGCACTGTATTGTCCTCAATGACACTCCTGAATCACTATAATCAGTAATAGTTTTTCTTGAGTGTACCTTTAACAGAGCTGAGATTTACTTCAAAGTGCATTCACCTTATTGCTTACGCCTATCCAGCTATCTCAGATCTACACGAATGCCTAGGGAGGAGGGTTAATAGTTTATCCTGGACAGGGCCTAACTATACTGGCCCGATAAGCAATGCCCTAGAGAAATCCCTTATTGGGACAGTGTTTATGGTGTTCGTCATTGGTGCTGGTGGCCTAGGTTCGAGTTGTTGGGTTGTTAGCTAGGTACATACCAGGTCTACCCCTCTGACATGCATTACTTACACGTGCTAAATAATGTGAGAAATATCTCCTTAGATATACCGGACCTGGTTAGATTAGAGTACCTCTCTCCATGCAGGTCAGTTTATGTGCAGACAGGCAAAGTAGTTATTTTATTTGACTTAACCTTTATTTAGAAGGGGTCTGGGATGTAATGACTAGTCTATGCTGCCTCTCCATATTTGACAAAACACAGAACCATCTCTGTAGAACGTCAGCACATGGTCACTGGGAGTAAATTAAATTGGAAGAGAAAATAATAGGTTTGCAGTCCAAGGGGAAGGCTTTGTCTAACAGAACAAAAATGACCTAGTGCCTCTGTCTGTCTGTGTGAAGCAGCCGAGGGGCCTGGTCTATTTCAATGTTCTTCCAGAACCCGGAACCCGTTGTTGTAAAACTGTCCTCTGTTCCATGGAACTGTGTGTTTACAGTGGAAGACTGGGGGGGTCACTAAGTAGTTCCAAACAACAACAACAAAAAGGAATTTCCTGAGCCGCTGGAAGCACACTCACTCTGAAAGAGCACATTTACATTTGCAGAGCAATATCAATCATGGTTCGCCTCAGTCTTTTTCTCTCCTTCTGAGCCATGACATTAAGGTGCGAGAGAAGTTTACCCTATTTTTTCCAAAGGTTTTGAACTGAGAAAGAGTTATTGCACGGTCATTCTAACTATCTTCTGATCTATTGGAAGAGTGTCTGCCTGCTTCCCTGCGTGCATGTGTATGCATGTGTATGCATGTGTGTGTTTACGTGTGGGTGGCTGAGTGGGTGGGTGCTTGTGAGTGCATGCAAGTGTGTGTGTGTGCCTGTGTGTGTCCTGCTTAGGAAAACAGACCAGGGAAAAAAACAAGTTTTTCTTGACTGATTTTGTAAATGCTGCAACACCTCCTTAGAGGATCAATTATAAGTGGGAGCCACTCTGCAAGAATAATTTGAATACATTTGCATGGCCTTTCAGTGTCTCACACACACACCCACACGCGCACACGCACACACACGCACACACACACACACACACACACACACACACACACACACACACACACACACACACACACACACACACACCTCTTAGCTTAATGATGAGCATTTTGCAGAATATGCAGGTTCCAAGCAGAATAGCTCTGTGTAATGTTCCAGATTTGTCAGTAGCCCTGCACCTTCAGCTGTAGTAACATGTAATTCCTCTCCCATTGCAGTGTGTCACGGCGCTTCAGAATGACTCATACGTACGGGAGAAACGGAATACATTACTAAAGTGAAATGATTGCTGGGGGAATTCACTTACTGCTATAAAGATGAGCATCATCCTCATTATAAGCCCAATCTACAGCATCATCAACCCACTTGACACACACTGGTTGAATAAAAGTTGTGAAATGAAATGACGTTGAACCAATGTGGAATAAACATTGAATTGATGTCTGTGACCACTGGAAAGACTTTTCCAACAAGAAACTGAAAAATAAACTTGGGGAAAAAATGGGAACAAGATCACGATCTGACACCTAGGTATTGAATAGCAGTGTATTGCCAATGTTCCCTGTTCCCAGACTAAAAAAGTGGAAAAGTGATTTAAAAAAATAATCCAGACCAAACAGAATTGATGTTACCTTGCATACCCCTAATGAGTTTGGTGAGAGAAACTTTTTTAGTCTGGCTCCAAATACGGGGTATAAAAAGCCTACTTAATTATATCAGGTTGAAAGGATATCATGTTACTCTTCAGTGAAAATATTTTAGTGACCGGCCTTCTATGTGTCACTGAACAGGATTCATTACCACCAACCCCAGACTGTTTTGTCTCATGCACACCTGGTTCCCTTTCCCCCTGATTAGTCATTTATGCATGTGCCCTCTGTTCCCCATTGTCCTTTTAGGTTATTGTTACCATGTCCGTTGGTCATGTGAACACCTGTTCTGTTGTATCGGCTTCCATGCTATGTGTTATTGTTACCATGTCCGTTGGTCATGTGAGAACCTGTTCTGTTGTATCGGCTTCCATGCTATGTGTTATTGTTACCATGTCCGTTGGTCATGTGAGAACCTGTTCTGTTGTATCGGCTTCCATGCTATGTGTTATTGTTACCATGTCCGTTGGTCATGTGAGAACCTGTTCTGTTGTATCGGCTTCCATGCTATGTGTTATTGTTACCATGTCCGTTGGTCATGTGAGAACCTGTTCTGTTGTATCGGCTTCCATGCTATGTGTTATTGTTACCATGTCCGTTGGTCATGTGAGAACCTGTTCTGTTGTATCGGCTTCCATGCTATGTGTTATTGTTACCATGTCCGTTGGTCATGTGAGAACCTGTTCTGTTGTATCGGCTTCCATGCTATGTGTTATTGTTACCATGTCCGTTGGTCATGTGAGAACCTGTTCTGTTGTATCGGCTTCCATGCTATGTGTTATTGTGCACTTTTAAAATACTTTTATTATAATTTTTAAAAATGTTACCCCCTTTTTCTCCCCAATTTCGTGGTATCCAATTGTTAGTAGCTACTATCTTGTCTCATCGCTACAACTCTCCTCCGGGCTCGGGAGAGACGAAGGTCGAAAGTCATGCGTCCTCCGATACACAACCCAACCAAGCCGCACCACACAGCGCGCATCCAACCCGGAAGCCAGCCGCACCAATGTGTAGGAGGAAACACCGTGCACCTGGCAACCCTGGTTAGCGCGCACTGCGCCCGGCCCGCCACAGGAGTCGCTGGTGCGCGATGAGACAAGGATATCCCTACTGGCCAAACCCTCCCTAACCCGGACGACGCTATGCCAATTGTGCGTCGCCCGTTGTGCACTTTCTTTACGGGTCTCGTTCCGTGTATTATTTAGAGGTTTTACACCTCGCTCTTTTGATTGGCTGGAGTAAATACAACCCTCTGTTACGTATTCCTGCGCTCGTCACCTTTCAATATACAACGTGACAATATCTTGAGAACATGGCAACGATGTGCATGTTACAATTGTGACGGCCTTGCCTCAGGGAATTCTATTATGCCCGTACAGCACATTCTATTTTCATTACATCACATGTGTATTTCTACATAAATGATGTGTCTTTCTATGGATTCCCTTCCACCCAAAATACAGTATGTGCTCTAACAATGGCCCTTTCCCTATTATCTGTATCCCAGAGGAATTTGGCTTTGAAGTAGACTATGCATCCGTTTCAAAATGAAAGATGCTTGTCAGACATTCCAATTACAATGCTGATTTATGACAGTTTCCATCATTCTAACTAAATAAAGATAGACCTGAACTCATAATGGACTTACACATCTGGAAATGATCCATCATTATAACTAAATAAAGACCTGAACACATAATGGACTTACACATCTGGAAAGGATCCATCATTATAACTAAATAAAGACCTGAACACATAATGGACTTACACATCTGGAAATGATCCATCATTATAACTAAATAAAGATAGACCTGAACTCATAATGGACTTACGCATCTGGAAATGATCTGCGTCTGTTAGTATGGTAATAATTCCACATATCTACAGCATCATACTGTAATCAGGCATCATACTGTAACACTGCCTCATACTGTAATCCGGCATCATACTGTAACACTGCCTCATACTGTAATCCGGCATCATACTGTAACACTGCCTCATACTGTAACACTGCCTCATATTCTGCATCATACTGTAATACTGCATAATATAATCTATCATACTGTAATACTGCATTATATACTGCATCATACTGTAATACTGCAACATATTCTGCATCATACTGTAATACTGAATCACATACTGCATCATATTGTAACACTGCATCATATACTGCATCATACTATAATACTGCATACTATACTATGTAATACTGCATTATATACTGCATCATACTGTAATACTGCATCATATACTGCATCATACTGTAATACTGCATCATATACTGCATCATACTGTAATACTGCATTACATACTGTAATAATGCATCATGTACTGCACCATACTGTAATACTGCATCATATACTCTATCATACTGTAATACTGCATCATATGCTGCATCATGTACTGCATTATACTGTAATACTGTATAATATACTCTATCATACTGTAATACTGCATCATCTACTGCATCATACTGTAACACTGCATCATGTACTGCACCATACTGTAATACTGCATCATATACTCTATCAAACTGTAATACTGCATCATACTGTAACACTGCATCATGTACTGCACCATACTGTAATACTGCATCATATACTCTATCATACTGTAATACTGCATCATACTGTAATACTGCATCATATGCTGCATCATGTACTGCATCATACTGTAATACTGTATCATATACTCTATCATACTGTAATACTGCATCATGTACTGCATCATACTGTAATACTGCATCATGTACTGCACCATACTGTAATACTGCATCATATACTCTATCAAACTGTAATACTGCATCATACTGTAACACTGCATCATGTACTGCACCATACTGTAATCAGGCATCATACTGTAACACTGCCTCATACTGTAATCCGGCATCATACTGTAACACTGCCTCATACTGTAATCCGGCATCATACTGTAACACTGCCTCATATTCTGCATCATACTGTAATACTGCATAATATAATCTATCATACTGTAATACTGCATTATATACTGCATCATACTGTAATACTGCAACATATTCTGCATCATACTGTAATACTGAATCACATACTGCATCATATTGTAACACTGCATCATATACTGCATCATACTGTAATACTGCATAATATACTATATCATACTGTAATACTGCATTATATACTGCATCATACTGTAATACTGCATCATATACTGCATCATACTGTAATACTGCATCATACTGTAATACTGCATTACATACTGTAATAATGCATCATGTACTGCACCATACTGTAATACTGCATCATATACTCTATCATACTGTTATACTGCATCCTACTGTAATACTGCATCATGTACTGCATTATACTGTAATACTGTATAATATACTCTATCATACTGTAATACTGCATCATGTACTGCACCATACTGTAATACTGCATCATATACTCTATCATACTGTAATACTGCATCATACTGTAATACTGCATCATATGCTGCATCATGTACTGCATCATACTGTAATACTGTATCATATACTCTATCATACTGTAATACTGCATCATACTGTAATAATGCATCATATGCTACATCATGTACTGCATTATACTGTAATACTGTATAATATACTCTATCATACTGTAATACTGCATCATACTGTAATACTGCATCATATGCTGCATCATACTGTAATACTGCATCATGTACTGCACCATACTGTAATACTGCATCATATACTCTATCAAACTGTAATACTGCAACACTGCATCATGTACTGCACCATACTGTAATACTGCATCATATACTCTATCATACTGTAATACTGCATCATACTGTAATACTGCATCATGTACTGCATCATACTGTAATACTGTATCATATACTCTATCATACTGTAATACTGCATCATGTACTACATCATACTGTAATACTGCATCATGTACTGCACCATACTGTAATACTGCATCATATACTCTATCAAACTGTAATACTGCATCATACTGTAATACTGTATCATATACTCTATCATACTGTAATGTATTGTCATTTACCTCAGTCTGAAATATGCATTTTGTTAGACAATCCCCATGAGAATAAATCACGTTTTCCCTTCTCTTGCCTTGATAGGAATGTTCCCTAGTTAATACAATCTAAAGTTGTTTATGGTGACATCTGTCAACATAATGAATGGATTTGTGTGAATTGTGAAAAAGAAGTGAACCCTAGAGTCCCATTAGTTGTCTGTGTGGCCTTGGTTCTGTTGAGTAGGGACGGGCTGTTGGAGTTCACAGACAGCCATAGACGTACAGGCCAGACAAATCCTGTTTGAGCTTTAACATTTTAACGGACGCCATCTTGGCTCCATCATGTTCCAAGACAGACTGCAAATTAGAATGTCATTGTCATGGAGTGAATGCCGAAATGGAGGATAGTTTCCAGAGTGTTAGGCTGTACCTATGGCTCTTGGGGGCAATAGACTGCTGAATGATTAATCAAATGGCCACCTGGACTATTTACATTGACCCCCCATTTGTTTGTACACTGCTGCTAGGTGGCCTAGTGGTTAGAGCGTTGGGCCAGTAACCGAAAGGTTGCTATATTCAATCCCCGAGCTGACAAGGTAAAAATCTGTCGTTCTGCCCCTGAACAAGGCAGTTAACTCACTGTTCCTAGGCCATCATTCTAAATAATAATTTGTTCATAACTGACTTGCCTAGTTAAATATGAAAATATATATATATATATATATTCTTAACTCTTTATTGAACTGCATTGCTGGTTAAGGGCTTGTAAGTAAGCATTTCACGGTAAGATCTCCACCTGTTGTATTCGGCGCATGTGACTAATAAAGTTAGCTTTGATTTGATTTTAGTCTCAGTATGAAAGTCATGGAAAGTCATCTCTGTTCTTGATTAGTGAATGTGTTGGTTGATTGAATACATCATCTCATAATCACTCACACACAGTTAATCAGCTCCACAAGAGCTACTCATTAGACACACACACACACGCACATACCACAGGAGGTTAATGGCACCTTAATTTGGGAGGACGGGCTCGTGGTAATGGCGGGAGCAGAATAGGTGGAATCGTATCAATTACATTAAATACATGGTTTCCATGGTTTCAATGTGTTTGATGCCATTCCATTCGCTCCGTTCCAGACATTATTATGAGCCGTTCTCCTCTCAGCAACCTCCGCTGATACACACACACACACACACAAATGTTTTCAAACTCCCTTTTCAGGCATAAAGACTGTTATGGTCCTGATTTAGCTTCCCTTATCCTCCAAAGACTGAACTGACCTCAAAATGAGAGGATGTGTTGTTCTACATCTCTCTATTTATTGAGTGTGTGTGTGTGTGCATGCCCTTGTACGTGCATGTGAGTGCATGCCCTTGTACGTGCATGTGAGTGCGTGCCCTTGTACGTGCATGTGAGTGCGTGCCCTAGTACGTGCATGTGAGTGCGTGCCCTAGTACGTGCATGTGAGTGCGTGCCCTAGTACGCACATGTGAGTGCGTGCCCTAGTACGTGCATGTGAGTGCGTGCCCTAGTACGTGCATGTGAGTGCGTGCGCACACTTCTATGTGCATGTGAGTGCATTCAAGTGTGAGTGTGTGCATGTTTGAGGAAAAGTTGCTTGGTGAAAAGTAACACTGGAAAATATTCTAATAGTGGAAACTGTGCATGGCTCAGGGTCATTACACACAGCATCACACTATTTGGTACTTTTTCTACTAGGCAAGTCAGTTAAGAACAAATTCTTGTTTACAATGACGCCTACCAAAAGGCAAAAGGCCTCCTGCGGGGACGGAGGCTGGGATTAAAAATAAAATAAAAATATAGGACAAAACACACATCACGACAAGAGAGACACCACAACACTACATAACGAGAGACCTAAGACAATAACATAGCAAGGCAGCAACACATGATAACACAGCATGGTAGCAACACAACATGTCAACAACATGGTAGCAACACAACATGGCAGTAGCACAACATGGTAGCAGCACAACATGGCAACAACATGGTAGCAACACAACATGGCAGTAGCACAACATGGTAGCAGCACAACATGGCAACAACATGGTAGCAACACAACATGTCAACAACATGGTAGCAACACAACATGGCAGTAGCACAACATGGTAGCAACACAACATGTCAACAACATGGTAGCAACACAACATGTCAACAACATGGTAGCAACACAACATGGCAGTAGCACAACATGGTAGCAGCACAACATGGCAACAACATGGTAGCAACACAACATGTCAACAACATGGTAGCAACACAACATGGCAGTAGCACAACTTGGTAGCAGCACAACATGGTAGCAACACAACATGGTAGCAACACAACATGTCAACAACATGGTAGCAACACAACATGGCAGTAGCACAACATGGCAACAACATGGTAGCAACACAACATGGTAGCAACACAACATGTCAACAACATGGTAGCAACACAACATGGCAGTAGCACAACATGGTAGCAGCACAACATGGTAGCAACACAACATGTCAACAACATGGTAGCAACACAACATGTCAACAACATGGTAGCAACACAACATGGCAGTAGCACAACATGGTAGCAGCACAACATGTCAACAACATGGTAGCAACACAACATGTCAACAACATGGTAGCAACACAACATGGCAGCAACACAACATAGCAGTAGCACAACATGGTAGCAGCACAACATGGTAGTAGCACAACATGGTAGTAGCACAACATGGTAGCAGCACAACATGGTAGCAACACAACATGGCAGTAGCACAACATGGTAGCAACACAACATGGTAGCAACACAACATGGCAGTAGCACAACATGGTAGCAGGACAAAATATGGTACAAACATTATTGGGCACAGACAACAGCACAAAGGGCAAGAAGGTAGAGACAACAATACATCACGCAAAGCAGCCACAACTGTCAGTGAGAGTGTCCATGATTGAGTCTTTGAATGAAGAGATTGAGATAAAACCATCCAGTTTGAGTGTTTGTTGCAGCTCGTTCCAGTCGCTAGTTGCAGCGAACTGAAAAGAGGAGCAACCCAGGTATGTGTGTGCTTTGGGGCCCTTTATCAGAATGTAACTGGCAGAACGGGTGTTGTATGTGAAGGATGAGGGCTGCAGTAGATGTCTCTGATAGGGGGGAGTGAGGCCTAAGAGGGTTTTATAAATCAGCATCAACCAGAGGGTCTTGCGGTGGGTATACAGAGATGACCAGTTTACAGAGGAGTATAGAGTGCAGTGATCTACAAGGAGCATTGGTGGCAAATCTGATGGCCGAGTGGTAAAGAACATCTAGCTGCTCGAGAGCACCCTTACCTGCCGATCTATATATTACATCTACGTAATCTAGCATGGGTAGGATGGTCATCTGAATCAGGGTGAGGCAGCTGGGGTGAAAGAGGAGCGACTACTATAGATTACGACAGTGCGTTGCTCACCAGAAAAGCATCCTCTGTCCACAGACTTCGTTGAGACTATATGGTAGTTACCTTACACCCAGATTCTCTTATCTGCAAATCAATCCAGACTCAGATCATACCCTATTCCCTTTACAGTGCACTACTTTTGGCCAGTCACATACTAAACAAAGACAAACAGCTCTTTAGGCTAACGTAATAGAGCTGTACCGTTTGTCTTTCTATGAGGCTCTGGACAAAAGTAGTGCACTATATTGTAGGGAAAGGGGTGTCATTTGAGATTTACCCAAGGCTAGATCAACAGGTTCATTAGGCATAATCCTTTCCTGATCTCTCAGAGGTATATTTATCTCAAGGCTTTGTTCCAGTCACATGTTGTTGTTGTGTTAATAAACAATGAGTTAGCATTCAGAGAAGCTGGGTTGTGTTCATTTGGCACCAAACAGAAGAAAGCGGATTGAAACAAGGAGGGACTATCTGAACTTGTCCAATTAGAAAAGCTTTCGAAACATTTTGTGACAGTGTGCACTAATGAATACAACCCAGGTCTCACTCTCTTTTAAATCAAGCAATCTGAGGCAGCAGTTCTGTGTATACCATCCATGTCATGCTGCTGTGTGTGCAAAGATGATGTCCCAAGCGCATCCCCATCTTGAAAAGTGTTTGCAAACCTGGGGAAATGATTGAACACCAAAGTCCCATGGTAAACACACAGAGTGAGGGATGGTGTCATTTGCTTATAGACATAATTTATATACTGAACAAAAATATAAACGCGTCATTTCAACTAAAACAAATCCACGTGAAGACATTAACTCATAAGGGCATTTCATATTTTTTCACCCGACTTTGAACCTAAATATGGTGACATTTTCTGTTGATTTTTAGTTGAATTAAAGTTAGTTGACAACTCAACCAAATGTAAATCTAAACTAGACGTTGAAATGACATCTGTGCCCAGTGGGTAGGTACTGCAAATATTTCTATCACATGTTTACAAAACAGTGCTCTATCTTTAAGGGAAGCCTACTGTATATCCTAAATTCAAATGAAATATTCCTTACATCTCTCATTTATCTTGAAAATTGTTTCCATTGATATTGTCCGTTTCAGAATCTAAGATGTGAAAAAAAAGCGAAAATACATTAGACCCTAAATTGTCTTTTAATTATCCATATGTCGTAAAGCCGAGGCTCCTTATAAAATTTTCCAGGCTCCAGAATCTGGATTAGAAATTTTGGGAGGATCAATAGTTGCTAGGCAACGGGGGGAGAGAGGTGTGGGTTTAGGGAGTCTTTCCTGCCTCATTGCATTCGAAGCGTATCAGCAACTTGATGATTCATTTGTCATCGTTGTCTATTTCTCACAGGGTGCGTTTAGACAGGCAGTCCAATCCCGATTTTTTTCTTCCAGTAATTGGTCTTTTGACCAATCACATCGGATCTTTTCACATCAGATCTTTTTCAGAGCTGATCTGATTGGTCAAAAGAACAATTAGTGAGAGAAAAAAATATCAGAATTGGGCTTCCTGTCTAAACACAGCCATAAAGGCACCGTGCCGCAGACGGAGAACGACGGGTATATCTGCAAGTAATTCCAGACCTTCAGGGGGAAACAGTTTATAGGAAAGACCCTATGAACACTGAGAAGACTAGACCTACTACGGTATGGCCATGAGCCTTCTTAAAGGATGTTAAAGGAAAAGACAGACCAACATGAACGTCTGCTTTAGCCAACTCGGTGGGTGACCATCCTATCGCCTCTAACCACAGAACATCAGCCGTTGTTTTCTGTAAATTACCCATTTATACAGTACATGTTAAATCGATCACCGCCGTTCAACGACACTCTACATCGCACGGACGATGTTCATCCTGGTCTACCTTGTCCTTAACACGCCAGGCCCTACACTAGGGTGAAAGTTACTCTCTAGTCCAGGGATGGGCAACCCTAAGTAGGCCAGCGGGTCATAAAAATCAAACAAAATAGGAACTCAGTTGGAGTCTCAACTTTTTGAGAGGAGAATAGTTACGCTACAGACTGCCAGTCGGAAGAAACAGACTCCAGATTAAACAAACTATGTCATTAGACATATAGATGGGATGGCAAATAGTTGCAGAATGCTGTGGTAGCCATGCTGGTTAAATGTGCCTTGAATTCTAAATAAATCACAGACAGTGTCACCAGCAAAGCACCTCCACACCATCACACCTCCTCCTCCATGCTTCATGGTGGGAACCACACATGCGGATATTATTCGTTCACCTACTCTGCGTCTCACAAAGACACTGCGGTTGGAGCACAAAATCTCAAATTTGGACTCATCAGACCAAAGTACACATTTCCACCAGTCTAATGTCCATTGCTCGTGTTTCTTGGCCCAAGCAAGTCTCTTATTATTATTGGTGTCCTTTAGCAGTGGTTTCTTTGCAGCAATTTGACCATGAAGGCTTGATTCACGCAGTCTCCTCTGAACAGTTGATGTTGAGATGTGTCTGTTACTTGAACTCTGTGAAGCATTTATTTCAGCTGCAATCTGAGGTGCAGTTAACTCTATTGAACTTATCCTCTGCAGCAGAGGTAACTCTGGGTCTTCCTTTCCTGTGGCGGTCCTCATGAGAGCCAGTTTCATCATAGCGCTAGATGGTTTTTGTGACTGCACTTGAAGAAACTTTCAAAATTCTAGAAATGTTCCTGATTGACTGACCTTCATGTCTTAAATGAATGATGGACTGTCATTTCTCTTTGCTTATTTGAGCTGTTCTTGCCATAATATGGACTTGGTCTTTTACCAAGTAGGGCTATCTTCTGTATAACCCCCCTACCTTGTCACAACTCAATTGATTGGCTCAAACGAATTAAGAAGGAAAGAAATTCCACAAATTAACTTTTAACAAGGCACACCTGATAATTGAAATGTATTCCAGGTGATGACCTCATGAAGCTGGTTGAGACAATGCCAAGAGTGTGCAAGGCTGTCATCAAGGCAAAGGGTGGCTACTCTGAAGAATCTCAAATATAAACTATATTTTCATTTTTTAACACTTTTTTGTTCAGTGATTTATTTAGAATTCAAGGCACACTTAACCAGCATGGCTACCACAGCATTCTGCAACTATTTGCCATCCCATCTGGTTTGCACATTTGTTTTCCAACAGGACAATGACCCAACACACCTCCAGGCTGTGTAAGGGCAGTTTGATAAAGAAGGAGAGTGATGGAGTGCTGCATCAGATGACCTGGCCTCCACAATCCCCTGACCTCAATCCAATTGAGATAGTTTGGGATGAGTTGGACTGCAGAGTGAAGGAAAAGCAGCCAATAAGTGCTCAGAATGTGGGAACTCTTCCAAGACTGTTGGAAATGCATTCCAGGTGAAGCTGGTTGAGAGAATGCCAAGAGTGTGCAAAGCTGTCATCAAGGCAAAGGGTGGCTACTTTGAAGAATCTCAAATATAAAATATATTTTCATTTTTTTCACACTTTTTTGGTTACTACATGATTCCATATGTGTTATTTCATAGTTTTGATGTCTTCACTATTATTCTTCAAAGTATAAATAAAGAAAAATAAAGAGAAGCTCTTGAATGAGTAGGTGTGTCCAAACGTTTGACTGGTATGGTTGTAGTTCTAATAATCCAGTGTATGTTCCAATCCTCCAGTCCCCTCTACCTAGGTGCTGCCAGCCTGCACTGTTATCTGGTAATGAGTGTTGAAACAGACTGATAGCCTGATAACTCCTTGCAGGTGGTTCTGGACTTCAGTTGGTAAAGCCAGTAGCTCTGATGAGGCAGCTTTGACAGAGCAGTCGAGCAGTAATCAGTGACCTAATGCCGGTGTGTTTTTACTGAGTCACTAGGGAGAGTTTCATGCACAACAACAAGAGGAACAGCCACATTTGATGACAGAAAGAAAGATATAATATTTCTATTCTAACCAAGTGGTGTACATTCATTCTATCAAACAATGCAGCATTATTGTGTGGGTAAACTGCACCTCTTTAACTTCCTGTAAATCACCCAGCACCCTCATTCCTCCACACCTCATGTCTCCCCTCCATTCGTTCCAACAAAAGGAGGTCTGGTGCTCTGGGGGCTGGCAGTGGTGGTTGATGGATGTGTGGCATTAGGTGTCAGGCTGGGTGTTCGAGATGAGCAAGGTGCTGGGCATCCATCAGCCCCCAGGGAGGTCTGTCTGGGTATAGACGGGCAGTCAGATGCCCAGGGAGGTCTGTCTGGGTATAGACTGGCAGCCAGATGCCCAGGGAGGTCTGTCTGGGTATAGACGGGCAGCCAGATGCCCAGGGAGGTCTGTCTGGGTATAGACTGGCAGCCAGATGCCCAGGGAGGTCTGTCTGGGTATAGACGGGCAGTCAGATGCCCAGGGAGGTCTGTCTGGGTATAGACGGGCAGTCAGATGCCCAGGGAGGTCTGTCTGGGTATAGACTGGCAGTCAGATGCCCAGGGAGGTCTGTCTGGGTATAGACTGGCAGCCAGATGCCCAGGGAGGTCTGTCTGGGTATAGACTGGCAGTCAGATGCCCAGGGAGGTCTGTCTGGGTATAGACTGGCAGTCAGATGCCCAGGGAGGTCTGTCTGGGTATAGACTGGCAGTCAGATGCCCAGGGAGGTCTGTCTGGGTATAGACGGGGAAATTGGGAAATTGCAGGGGGGCGAGATATATATATATATATATATATATATATATAGAGAGAGAGAGAGAGAGAGAGAGAGAGAGAGAGAGAGGAGGGGACTAAGTCACCACAGCTGTCCTCCTGTCCACAGATCAGGGGCACCAGCATCCCTCTGAGTGGTTCGGTTCAATCCCCTCTAATAGATATTAATGATGCTGCCACAGGGTAAATGAACCCAGGGTAAATGTTTGGTTGGATCCCCTCTAATAGATATTAATGATGCTGCCACAGGGTAAATGAACCCAGGGTAAATGTTTGGTTGGATCCCCTCTAATAGATATTAATGATGCTGCCACAGGGTAAATGAACCCAGGGTAAATGTTTGGTTGGATCCCCTCTAATAGATATTAATGATGCTGCCACAGGGTAAATGAACCCAGGGTAAATGTTTGGTTGGATCCCCTCTAATAGATATTAATGATGCTGCCACAGGGTAAATGAACCCAGGGTAAATGTTTGGTTGGATCCCCTCTAATAGATATTAATGATGCTGCCACAGGGTAAATGAACCCAGGGTAAATGTTTGGTTGGATCTAAAGAGAGGCATGTAAACATAGTTTAGTTAACATTGTTTGGGACTTTAGGGATTTGTCCACTCAATGTCAAGAAAATACAGTGACCTATATGCTATTAGCAGCAATATAAATGTGACCTCTTAAGGTTTAAATCAAATAATAACTCTGTTTCCATGAGTAATATTTGACTTGGCTTCAATTGAGGTTGAAATCGAATATCACTTTAGGAAACTGTCATTGGCCTGAACATATTTGACCCCCTCCCCTGTCAGTGGTCATGACCTCTAGTAGACCAACGCCAGACACAGATGACCCATCTTCCCAGTACAGATCAGGAGATGAAATGAAGCCTGTGACTCAGGAGACAGTGCTGGAGATCATGTCCATATTTAGGTATCAAATATGACATCTTCCTCCTACAGTCTTTTTTTTACTCTCACCCACTCAGAGAATTCAATTTCAATCCCGCATATACGCGGAGCCGTGCGAAAGCGAGACACTCAACCTCGGGAGCGGAAACATATCCTAGATTTAATTTTAGCCCAACAAGGCAAGCGTCAGTGACACTGTCATGCTATCATAGCTCAGACTAGGCCCCATACATTACATGGTCTGGTCAGTGTAATAGTTCGAGCTATACTGTTGTAGCACACAATCCTGTTACCCATGAGTCAAATTGGAAGTCGTTTTTTATAACCTGAAAGGTTGGAGTCATATTTTTCATCTTTTACTGGGGCCTCTGTCAAACCTCCTCAGACCTTCGGTGTGAGGGTATCAACCTAAGAAGTTGAAGCCCTGCATTGACATAACAGAGTACTCTACCACGTTTTGCCCCATTAAATCCTACCGTAGATACGGTATACAACCTCCTAAACTAAGCAGGAATGGCATTTTCCACATCTGTTCACTACATCCTCTTCTTTTATTCGGCCCCTTCATAACGACTCATCTTGTTTCTAGGTTATTTTTAGAGAGAAAACAGCACTTGGAATAACTTGCTCTGTCACCGCACTGCCCCCCTGAGGGAATAGAAACTGGCTCTGTCACCGCACTGCCCCCCCCTGAGGGAATAGAAACTGTCTCTGTCACCGCACTGCCCCCCTGAGACAATATAACTTGGCTCTGTCTAACACTGATACCTCCTGATACAATATAACTTGGCTCTGTCACTGCCCTGATACTTCCTGATACAATATAACTTGGCTCTGTCACTGCCCTGATACCTCCTGATACAATATAACTTGGCTCTGTCACTGCACTGATACCTCCTGAGACAATATAACTTGGCTCTGTCTAACACTGCTATTTCCTGAGACAATATAACTTGGCTCTGTCTAACACTGATACCTCCTGAGACAATACAACTTGGCTCTGTCACTGCCCTGCTACTTCCTGAGACAATATAACTTGGCTCTGTCACTGCACTGATACCTCCTGAGACAATATAACTTGGCTCTGTCTAACACTGCTACTTCCTGAGACAATATAACTTGGCTCTGTCTAACACTGCTACCTCCTGAGACAATATAACTTGGCTCTGTCTAACACTGCTACTTCCTGAGACAATATAACTTGGCTCTGTCACTGCACTGCTACTTCCTGAGACAATATACCTTGGCTCTGTCTAACACTGCTACTTCCTGAGACAATATAACTTGGCTCTGTCTAACACTGCTACTTCCTGAGACAATATAACTTGGCTCTGTCTAACACTGCTACTTCCTGATACAATATAACTTGGCTCTGTCACTGCCCTGATACTTCCTGATACAATATAACTTGGCTCTGTCTAACACTGATACTTCCTGAGACAATATAACTTGGCTCTGTCTAACACTGCTACTTCCTTATACAATATAACTTGGCTCTGTCTAACACTGCTACTTCCTGATACAATATAACTTGGCTCTGTCACTGCCCTGATACTTCCTGATACAATATAACTTGGCTCTGTCTAACACTGCTACTTCCTGAGACAATATAACTTGGCTCTGTCACTGCCCTGATACTTCCTGATACAATATAACTTGGCTCTGTCACTGCCCTGATACTTCCTGATACAATATAACTTGGCTCTGTCACTGCCCTGATACTTCCTGATACAATATAACTTGGCTCTGTCACTGCCCTGATACTTCCTGATACAATATAACTTGGCTCTGTCACTGCCCTGATACTTCCTGATACAATATAACTTGGCTCTGTCAAACACTGATACCTCCTGAGACAATATAACTTGGCTCTGTCTAACACTGCTACTTCCTGATACAATATAACTTGGCTCTGTCTAACACTGCTACCTCCTGATACAATATTACTTGGCTCTGTCACTGCCCTGCTACTTCCTGATACAATATAACTTGGCTCTGTCTAACACTGCTACTTCTTGAGACAATATAACTTGGCTCTGTCTAACACTGCTACCTCCTGAGACAATATAACTTGGCTCTGTCTAACACTGATACCTCCTGAGACAATATAACTTGGCTCTGTCTAACACTGATACTTCCTGAGACAATATAACTTGGCTCTGTCTAACACTGATACTTCATGAGACAATATAACTTGGCTCTGTCTAACACTGCTACTTCTTGAGACAATATAACTTGGCTCTGTCTAACACTGCTACCTCCTGAGACAATATAACTTGGCTCTGTCTAACACTGATACCTCCTGAGACAATATAACTTGGCTCTGTCTAACACTGATACTTCCTGAGACAATATAACTTGGCTCTGTCTAACACTGATACTTCCTGAGACAATATAACTTGGCTCTGTCTAACACTGCTACTTCTTGAGACAATATAACTTGGCTCTGTCTAACACTGCTACCTCCTGAGACAATATAACTTGGCTCTGTCACTGCCCTGCTACTTCCTGAGACAATATAACTTGGCTCTGTCACTGCCCTGCTACTTCCTGAGACAATATAACTTGGCTCTGTCTAACACTGCTACTTCCTGAGACAATATAACTTGGCTCTGTCACTGCACTGATACCTCCTGAGACAATATAACTTGGCTCTGTCAAACACTGATACTTCCTGATACAATATAACTTGGCTCTGTCACTGCCCTGCTACTTCCTGAGACAATATAACTTGGCTCTGTCTAACACTGCTACTTCCTGAGACAATATAACTTGGCTCTGTCACTGCCCTGCTACTTCCTGATACAATATAACTTGGCTCTGTCTAACATTGCTACTTCCTGAGACAATATAACTTGGCTCTGTCTAACACTGCTACCTCCTGATACAATATAACTTGGCTCTGTCTAACACTGCTACTTCCTGATACAATATAACTTGGCTCTGTCTAACACTGATACCTCCTGAGACAATATAACTTGGCTCTGTCACTGCCCTGATACCTCCTGAGACTATATAACTTGGCTCTGTCTAACACTGCTACTTCCTGATACAATATAACTTGGCTCTGTCTAACACTGCTACTTCCTGAGACAATATAACTTGGCTCTGTCACTGCCCTGCTACCTCCTGAGACAATATAACTTGGCTCTGTCTAACACTGATACCTCCTGATACAATATAACTTGGCTCTGTCTAACACTGATACCTCCTGAGACAATATAACTTGGCTCTGTCTAACACTGATACCTCCTGAGACAATATAACTTGGCTCTGTCTAACACTGCTACTTCCTGATACAATATAACTTGGCTCTGTCACTGCCCTGATACTTCCTGATACAATATAACTTGGCTCTGTCACTGCCCTGATACCTCCTGATACAATATAACTTGGCTCTGTCACTGCACTGATACCTCCTGAGACAATATAACTTGGCTCTGTCTAACACTGCTATTTCCTGAGACAATATAACTTGGCTCTGTCTAACACTGATACCTCCTGAGACAATACAACTTGGCTCTGTCACTGCCCTGCTACTTCCTGAGACAATATAACTTGGCTCTGTCACTGCACTGATACCTCCTGAGACAATATAACTTGGCTCTGTCTAACACTGCTACTTCCTGAGACAATATAACTTGGCTCTGTCTAACACTGCTACCTCCTGAGACAATATAACTTGGCTCTGTCTAACACTGCTACTTCCTGAGACAATATAACTTGGCTCTGTCACTGCACTGCTACTTCCTGAGACAATATACCTTGGCTCTGTCTAACACTGCTACTTCCTGAGACAATATAACTTGGCTCTGTCTAACACTGCTACTTCCTGAGACAATATAACTTGGCTCTGTCTAACACTGCTACTTCCTGATACAATATAACTTGGCTCTGTCACTGCCCTGATACTTCCTGATACAATATAACTTGGCTCTGTCTAACACTGATACTTCCTGAGACAATATAACTTGGCTCTGTCTAACACTGCTACTTCCTTATACAATATAACTTGGCTCTGTCTAACACTGCTACTTCCTGATACAATATAACTTGGCTCTGTCACTGCCCTGATACTTCCTGATACAATATAACTTGGCTCTGTCTAACACTGCTACTTCCTGAGACAATATAACTTGGCTCTGTCACTGCCCTGATACTTCCTGATACAATATAACTTGGCTCTGTCACTGCCCTGATACTTCCTGATACAATATAACTTGGCTCTGTCACTGCCCTGATACTTCCTGATACAATATAACTTGGCTCTGTCACTGCCCTGATACTTCCTGATACAATATAACTTGGCTCTGTCACTGCCCTGATACTTCCTGATACAATATAACTTGGCTCTGTCAAACACTGATACCTCCTGAGACAATATAACTTGGCTCTGTCTAACACTGCTACTTCCTGATACAATATAACTTGGCTCTGTCTAACACTGCTACCTCCTGATACAATATTACTTGGCTCTGTCACTGCCCTGCTACTTCCTGATACAATATAACTTGGCTCTGTCTAACACTGCTACTTCTTGAGACAATATAACTTGGCTCTGTCTAACACTGCTACCTCCTGAGACAATATAACTTGGCTCTGTCTAACACTGATACCTCCTGAGACAATATAACTTGGCTCTGTCTAACACTGATACTTCCTGAGACAATATAACTTGGCTCTGTCTAACACTGATACTTCCTGAGACAATATAACTTGGCTCTGTCTAACACTGCTACTTCTTGAGACAATATAACTTGGCTCTGTCTAACACTGCTACCTCCTGAGACAATATAACTTGGCTCTGTCTAACACTGATACCTCCTGAGACAATATAACTTGGCTCTGTCTAACACTGATACTTCCTGAGACAATATAACTTGGCTCTGTCTAACACTGATACTTCCTGAGACAATATAACTTGGCTCTGTCTAACACTGCTACTTCTTGAGACAATATAACTTGGCTCTGTCTAACACTGCTACCTCCTGAGACAATATAACTTGGCTCTGTCACTGCCCTGCTACTTCCTGAGACAATATAACTTGGCTCTGTCACTGCCCTGCTACTTCCTGAGACAATATAACTTGGCTCTGTCTAACACTGCTACTTCCTGAGACAATATAACTTGGCTCTGTCACTGCACTGATACCTCCTGAGACAATATAACTTGGCTCTGTCAAACACTGATACTTCCTGATACAATATAACTTGGCTCTGTCACTGCCCTGCTACTTCCTGAGACAATATAACTTGGCTCTGTCTAACACTGCTACTTCCTGAGACAATATAACTTGGCTCTGTCACTGCCCTGCTACTTCCTGATACAATATAACTTGGCTCTGTCTAACATTGCTACTTCCTGAGACAATATAACTTGGCTCTGTCTAACACTGCTACCTCCTGATACAATATAACTTGGCTCTGTCTAACACTGCTACTTCCTGATACAATATAACTTGGCTCTGTCTAACACTGATACCTCCTGAGACAATATAACTTGGCTCTGTCACTGCCCTGATACCTCCTGAGACTATATAACTTGGCTCTGTCTAACACTGCTACTTCCTGATACAATATAACTTGGCTCTGTCTAACACTGCTACTTCCTGAGACAATATAACTTGGCTCTGTCACTGCCCTGCTACCTCCTGAGACAATATAACTTGGCTCTGTCTAACACTGATACCTCCTGATACAATATAACTTGGCTCTGTCTAACACTGATACCTCCTGAGACAATATAACTTGGCTCTGTCTAACACTGATACCTCCTGAGACAATATAACTTGGCTCTGTCTAACACTGCTACTTCCTGATACAATATAACTTGGCTCTGTCACTGCCCTGATACTTCCTGATACAATATAACTTGGCTCTGTCACTGCCCTGATACCTCCTGATACAATATAACTTGGCTCTGTCACTGCACTGATACCTCCTGAGACAATATAACTTGGCTCTGTCTAACACTGCTATTTCCTGAGACAATATAACTTGGCTCTGTCTAACACTGATACCTCCTGAGACAATACAACTTGGCTCTGTCACTGCCCTGCTACTTCCTGAGACAATATAACTTGGCTCTGTCACTGCACTGATACCTCCTGAGACAATATAACTTGGCTCTGTCTAACACTGCTACTTCCTGAGACAATATAACTTGGCTCTGTCTAACACTGCTACCTCCTGAGACAATATAACTTGGCTCTGTCTAACACTGCTACTTCCTGAGACAATATAACTTGGCTCTGTCACTGCACTGCTACTTCCTGAGACAATATACCTTGGCTCTGTCTAACACTGCTACTTCCTGAGACAATATAACTTGGCTCTGTCTAACACTGCTACTTCCTGAGACAATATAACTTGGCTCTGTCTAACACTGCTACTTCCTGATACAATATAACTTGGCTCTGTCACTGCCCTGATACTTCCTGATACAATATAACTTGGCTCTGTCTAACACTGATACTTCCTGAGACAATATAACTTGGCTCTGTCTAACACTGCTACTTCCTTATACAATATAACTTGGCTCTGTCTAACACTGCTACTTCCTGATACAATATAACTTGGCTCTGTCACTGCCCTGATACTTCCTGATACAATATAACTTGGCTCTGTCTAACACTGCTACTTCCTGAGACAATATAACTTGGCTCTGTCACTGCCCTGATACTTCCTGATACAATATAACTTGGCTCTGTCACTGCCCTGATACTTCCTGATACAATATAACTTGGCTCTGTCACTGCCCTGATACTTCCTGATACAATATAACTTGGCTCTGTCACTGCCCTGATACTTCCTGATACAATATAACTTGGCTCTGTCACTGCCCTGATACTTCCTGATACAATATAACTTGGCTCTGTCAAACACTGATACCTCCTGAGACAATATAACTTGGCTCTGTCTAACACTGCTACTTCCTGATACAATATAACTTGGCTCTGTCTAACACTGCTACCTCCTGATACAATATTACTTGGCTCTGTCACTGCCCTGCTACTTCCTGATACAATATAACTTGGCTCTGTCTAACACTGCTACTTCTTGAGACAATATAACTTGGCTCTGTCTAACACTGCTACCTCCTGAGACAATATAACTTGGCTCTGTCTAACACTGATACCTCCTGAGACAATATAACTTGGCTCTGTCTAACACTGATACTTCCTGAGACAATATAACTTGGCTCTGTCTAACACTGATACTTCCTGAGACAATATAACTTGGCTCTGTCTAACACTGCTACTTCTTGAGACAATATAACTTGGCTCTGTCTAACACTGCTACCTCCTGAGACAATATAACTTGGCTCTGTCTAACACTGATACCTCCTGAGACAATATAACTTGGCTCTGTCTAACACTGATACTTCCTGAGACAATATAACTTGGCTCTGTCTAACACTGATACTTCCTGAGACAATATAACTTGGCTCTGTCTAACACTGCTACTTCTTGAGACAATATAACTTGGCTCTGTCTAACACTGCTACCTCCTGAGACAATATAACTTGGCTCTGTCACTGCCCTGCTACTTCCTGAGACAATATAACTTGGCTCTGTCACTGCCCTGCTACTTCCTGAGACAATATAACTTGGCTCTGTCTAACACTGCTACTTCCTGAGACAATATAACTTGGCTCTGTCACTGCACTGATACCTCCTGAGACAATATAACTTGGCTCTGTCAAACACTGATACTTCCTGAGACAATATAACTTGGCTCTGTCACTGCCCTGCTACTTCCTGAGACAATATAACTTGGCTCTGTCTAACACTGCTACTTCCTGAGACAATATAACTTGGCTCTGTCACTGCCCTGCTACAATATAACTTGGCTCTGTCTAACATTGCTACTTCCTGAGACAATATAACTTGGCTCTGTCTAACACTGCTACCTCCTGATACAATATAACTTGGCTCTGTCTAACACTGCTACTTCCTGATACAATATAACTTGGCTCTGTCTAACACTGATACCTCCTGAGACAATATAACTTGGCTCTGTCACTGCCCTGATACCTCCTGAGACTATATAACTTGGCTCTGTCTAACACTGCTACTTCCTGATACAATATAACTTGGCTCTGTCTAACACTGCTACTTCCTGAGACAATATAACTTGGCTCTGTCACTGCCCTGCTACCTCCTGAGACAATATAACTTGGCTCTGTCTAACACTGATACCTCCTGATACAATATAACTTGGCTCTGTCTAACACTGATACCTCCTGAGACAATATAACTTGGCTCTGTCTAACACTGATACCTCCTGAGACAATATAACTTGGCTCTGTCTAACACTGCTACTTCCTGATACAATATAACTTGGCTCTGTCTAACACTGATACCTCCTGAGACAATATAACTTGGCTCTGTCACTGCCCTGATACCTCTGTCTAACTGAGACTTCCTGAGACAATATAACTTGGCTCTGTCTAACACTGCTACTTCCTGAGACAATATAACTTGGCTCTGTCTAACACTGCTACTTCCTGAGACAATATAACTTGGCTCTGTCAACACTGCTACCTCCTGAGACAATATAACTTGGCTCTGTCTAACACAATATAACTTGGCTCTGTCTAACACTGCTGGAGACAATATAACTTGGCTCTGTCTAACACTGATACCTCCTGAGACAATATAACTTGGCTCTGTCTAACACTGATACCTCCTGAGACAATATAACTTGGCTCTGTCTAACACTGCTACTTCCTGATACAATATAACTTGGCTCTGTCACTGCACTGATACCTCCTGATACAATATAACTTGGCTCTGTCTAACACTGCTACCTCCTGAGACAATATAACTTGGCTCTGTCACTGCACTGCTACTTCAGAGGGAAAAAGTGACTCATGAAACCTCAAAAATGTCTGCCACCACATCACTGAGGTCTCAATCCATTACCAGAGGGAGAGGGTGTGTGTGTGTGTGTGTTTGTGCATGCGTGTGCGTGAGTGTGTGTGTGTGTGTGTGTGTGTGTGTGTGTGAGACATGAAACTGTCTCTTGAGGGACATACTGTAGATCAGATACATAACTTCTAACTTTGCCTATTCATCCCCCTCCTCACCCCCCCTCCTCCTCCTCACCCCCTCCTCCTCATCCCCCTCCTCCTCCTCACCCCCCCTCCTCCTCCTCACCCCCTCCTCATCCCCCTCCTCCTCCTCACCCCCCACCCTCATCCCCCCTCCTCACCCCCTCCTCATCCCCCTCCCTCCTCTTCCTCATCCCCCCTCCTCATCCCCCTCCTCTCTGGACGAGTGTCTTTCCCCTGTGATGATAAGCACATGGCCTGTTGCTTACATATTCCCATGATAAAGTCATGACTTCCCAGCGTGGCTCGCAGGCCTAACCCAAATGAAGCCTGTGACTCAGCCATTAATCAGATGGTTAGACCCCTTTAGCTCTCTTCTCTTCTATAAAGGGCAGCGGTATGTGTTTATCTAATCAGGGCTGTGAAAGGTGGGTTGGAGCTGTACATGTAGTTGTAGCTAGCAGTGGCCATCCTGGAAACAGGCCTGTGTTCGTGACACGTGGTGCTAGCGGGCGAAAAGGAACTGAACGAGCTGAAGTGAATATTTGGAATGGGAAGAGTAGCTATCAACGGTGTTGTCCTTGGTGACGGAATAATGAGCGTTTAGAACCAACATTCTAATGGTTAACTCCAGTGGTGAAACAAGTACCCATCTGTCAAACTGTAGTAAAAGTAAAGATAAGATAAGATAAGTCACCAGATAACATATTTGATTAAAAGTCTAAAAGTATTTGCTTTTAAATATCCTTAAGTATCAAAAGTAAAAGTATAAATCATTTCAAATTCCTTGTAATAAGCAACCCAGTTGGCAAGATGATACATGTTTGTTTTTTTACGGATAAACAGGGGCACACTCCAACACCCGGACATAATTTACAAACCAAGAACTTGTGTTTAGTGAGTACGCCAGATCAGAGACAGTAGGACCAGGGATGTTCTCTTGTTCTCTTGAAGTGCGTCAATTGGACCATTTTTCTGTCCTGCTAAGCATTCAAAATGTAATGAGTACTTTTGGGTGTCAGGGAAAATGTATGGAGTGAAAAGTACATTATTTTCTTTTGGAATGTAGTGAAGTAAAAGTAAAAGTTGTCAAAAATATAAATAGTAAAGTAAAATACACATAACCCCCCAAAATTACTTAAGTAGTACTTTAAAGTATTTTTACTTAAGTACTTTACTTTAACTGTTAGAACAATTACATTTGTTATTATACTATTATTATACTATACACTATTAACTGGAAATTCTGGTTTGTTACCACTAGAGGGCAGAGTGCATGACAGACTGCACTCTGAGGTTACTCTATTTTCTGAATTAAATGTTGACCATTATCTCCTCAATCTGACCAAGTGCAGAAGGTTGAATAATTGACCTGAACCACTCAACATTGACCAATGACCTTACTTGAGGACCAGAGCTTTGCGTCAACCCTCACAGCCCTGAACTTCTTCACATTGCTCTGATCTGTGCCTTCCTCTGGTCAAAAGCACCCCATTGGCTAAGACACTGCTTCAGTAAACACACACCCCATAAATTAATCAGCTGTTATATCAACACACTGTGTCATTAACACACTCAGCCCTTTCATACAATCAAAGAGTTCTCCACACCAATCAAAATACGCACAGACATCTGCACTAAAACAACCAGCAAACGACCCACAAATCAAAATACGCACAGACATCTGCACTAAAACAACCAGCAAACGACCCACAAATCAAAATCAATTCCTCAGGAACAAAGATAACAAAAACTGACTGTTGGGTTTTAATGCAGAATGACTAACAGACCAGAACCATTTTAATGCAGAATGACTAACAGACCAGAACCGTTTTAATGCAGAATGACTAACAGACCAGAACCGTTTTAATGCAGAATGACTAACAGACCAGAACCGTTTTAATGCAGAATGACTAACAGACCAGAACCGTTTTAATGCAGAATGACTAACAGACCAGAACCGTTTTAATGCAGAATGACTAACAGACCAGAACCATTTTAATGCAGAATGACTAACAGACCAGAACCGTTTTAATGCAGAATGACTAACAGACCAGAACCGTTTTAATGCAGAATGACTAACAGACCAGAACCATTTTAATGCAGAATGACTAACAGACCAGAACCGTTTTAATGCAGAATGACTAACAGACCAGAACCGTTTTAATGCAGAATGACTAAGACCAGAACTGTTTTAATGCAGAATGACTAACAGACCAGAACCGTTTTAATGCAGAATGACTAAGACCAGAACCGACCAGAAAGTGTTGTAGCGGCCATACTGTATATAGTCAGAACAAACAACAAAGTAGTCCCCAGCATCAGGTATTCTACTGTGATGGAAGCCTCTGATATTTGCCTTGCCGACGTCACAGATAAGCCTCCAGGACTGAAGGGATACTCAGCCGATAAAGAGAAAAACGTGAGTCCAGTCTCAGGCAGACCTAGTATCAACATGTGCAGAGGGCTAATGTTGATGTCCTCTGATGAAGCTCGGTGGTGAGTTAGGAACAGAGGGAGAAGCCCCATAGTCTATTCTTATAAAATTAGTGAGAAATTGAAAAGAGACAGTCGGCAGACAGAAAGAGAGAGAGCGAGAGAGAGGACACACATGGTGTCTCCAGAGTTTAAGAAGGAAACTGACCAGCAAGGAAGCTCCAAGCCTCCTCCATACAGACTCCAGTCCTCACAGGGTTTGGGCCAATCAGGATAGTCCACTCTTAAAGGTTAGAGATCAGAGCTGATGCTGACCAGGGTTTATCTCTTTTGACTTAATACAGATGTTTTCCTTTTTTTTTTAGAGGAACCTCCCTCCCAGGGTCCGACACAGACTCCCACGACCCCAGCTCAGACAGGCTTCACTCCGCAGAAATCCCCTTTCCTGGGAGCCACTGCTGAGTTTTGCTGTGTTTATTTACATTAGTTACCATGGGCGCGCACCGGGCGATGTGTAAAAGCGGGCCCGCGCTTATTGCGAATGGTCCAATGAGCTAAGAGCTGCCAAAGAGGGAGGGAAGAGAGACTAGACATATCCAGCAGGGTTACATCAATACCCGCCAACACCATCGCTAACTCTCAATCAAGGACAATAAATATAGTCTGGCGGCAACTCGGGGAAAAACAAGCCTGAATGTTGAAAGGTCTTGGGCTGTGAGTGGATGTTAACCATGGGGAGGTAAAGCCACCCGCTCTGAGACAGTGGACCACTTAAGTTATTTTTCGTCTGCTTGGTTTTTCTTCAGTGTAAAAGTTTCACTCAGAAAGAATTACGTTGGGAGATTGTTCCATTATGCACAGTCAATTATAGTCCCAGATCGGATTCCATGCCACACACTTAAAGTAATGTCATCTAGATGACACACCCGCACGCACGCACGCACACAGACACACACACACACATACACACACACACACACATACACACTCCCAGCCACAGCGATGGGAACAACGATAATCTCTCTCACAGACAAATGGTGGTTGCGGTCTGTATCTAAATCACAGCTGGGACGACATGGCATCCCCTCTGTCATCGCCGCAGTACTCACCCCATGGTGGAGGAATGTGTTCCCTCTCTTCTGACCACCGAACACTCACTCTGGCACCAGAGACAAGGGGTTCCCTGTCTTCTGACCACCGAACACTCACTCTGACACCAGAGACAAGGGGTTCCCTGTCTTCTGACCACCGAATACTCACTCTGACACCAGAGACAAGGGATTCCCTGTCTTCTGACCACCGAACACTCACTCTGACACCAGAGACAAGGGGTTCCTTGTCTTCTGACCACCGAACACTCACTCTGGCAGCAGAGACAAGGGGTTCCCTGTCTTCTGACCACCGAACACTCACTCTGACACCAGAGACAAGGGGTTCCCTGTCTTCTGACCACCGAACACTCACTCTGACACCAGAGACAAGGGGTTCCCTGTCTTCTGACCACCGAACACTCACTCTGACACCAGAGACAAGGGGTTCCCTGTCTTCTGACCACCGAACACTCACTCTGACACCAGAGACAAGGGGTTCCCTGTCTTCTGACCACCGAACACTCACTCTGACGCCCTCGTCTTTCTTTCTCTCCTCTCCTTTCGTGTTAAACTTTCCCCTCTCTGGCGAGGGCTCCCGGGGGTCTGACTTTCCCCTCTCTGGCCAGGGCTCCGGGGGTCTGGCTTTCCCCTCTCTGGCGAGGGCTCCGGGGGTCTGGCTTTCCCCTCTCTGGCGAGGGCTCCCGGGGGAAACTGTGCAGGCCTGCAGGAATAGAGAGCTGGACTGGGCTGGGACCTTCTCTCCCTCTAGCTCTCTCTTTCTAACTCTCTATCTCTTTCCTCCTTCTTTCTATGCTCTTTTACCTCTCCCACTCCCTATCCCTCTCTAGCTCTCCCTTTCCCCCTCTCTCTCCCTCCCCCTTTACAACTCTCAGAAGACCTATGCTCTTTGAACATACAGGTCTATTATTAATCGTGTCTCATCTCCCAGTAACTAGTCTCCAGGGTCCAGTTCAGTCCTGGTTGGTACACAGAGGTTCCGTCTCCACTTTTCTCTTCTCCACTTCACACCTCCCAGTAAGTAGTCTCTGGAGTTTCAGAAGTTGAAGTCAACTGGGAAGTGGGGAGTGTCTGTGGTGAGACATGCTGCATCTTCAACTTTGTGTGTTTGCATGTGTATGGGATGTGTGGAGTAGTAGTTGGATGTAGTCTGAAGGTTTGGCTGTTGCTATTTTATCATTCGCATACTATGTAACTATGTCTAATCTATGAGACCAGGTTGGATGATTTATAATTTGTTTACTATGTAATGTCTAACCTATGGGACCAGGTTGGATGATTTATAATTTGTTTACTATGTAACGTCTAATCTATGGGACCAGGTTGGATGATTTATAATTTGTTTACTATGTAATGTCTAACCTATGGGACCAGGTTGGATGATTTATAATTTGTTTACTATGTAACGTCTAATCTATGAGACCAGGTTGGATGATTTATAATTTGTTTACTATGTAACGTCTAGTCTATGACACCAAGCTGGCTATTTTATCATTCCCATTGCTGAGGCTGTGCATGTTTATGTTTGCGTGCGCTAGCATGTGCGCTAGCGCCCTCATTGGAGCGTGTGTGTCTGTGTGATGCATGTTAGATCCCAGGTGTGTGTTAGCCGCAGTGGCATGAGGATGTGTTGAGTTTTGTTCCCTCTGGAATGAAGGAGACCCCAACAGACTAGCTGGGTGAATGGTCCCCATGCTTCAAAGGTTACAGGGTTCAAAGAGACATCCTACATTTACATTTACATTTAAGTCATTTAGCAGACGCTCTTATCCTACAATTGCTTTGCTAAAAGCTACATTTCTTTGCTGACATCTGGTTACTTTGGGTGTGTCATGTAAAAGTATTTTTTCTTTTGTATTCTCTAGTGATGTACAGGTTATGAAAAGGATGACCCAATTAAAAAAATATATATATTTCACCTGCAGCTATTTTTTCCCCACTGTAACATCACCTCATCCCATTGAGCTTCCTTACAGTTTGTGGTAACCTCCCTGTCTGTGTGTACAGGCCTTACAGCGTGTGGTAACCTCCCTGTCTGTGTGTACAGGCCTTACAGCGTGTGGTAACCTCCCTGTCTGTGTGTACAGGCCTTACAGCGTGTGGTAACCTCCCTGTCTGTGTGTGTACAGGCCTTACAGTTTGTGGTAACCTCCCTGTCTGTGTGTGTACAGGCCTAACAGCTTGTGGTAACCTCCCTGTCTGTGTGTGTACAGGCCTAACAGCTTGTGGTAACCTCCCTGTCTGTGTGTGTACAGGCCTTACAGCTTGTGGTAACCTCCCTGTCTGTGTGTGTACAGGCCTTACAGTTTGTGGTAACCTCCCTGTCTGTGTGTGGACAGGCCTAACAGCTTGTGGTAACCTCCCTGTCTGTGTGTGTACAGGCCTAACAGCTTGTGGTAACCTCCCTGTCTGTGTGTGTACAGGCCTAACAGCTTGTGGTAACCTCCCTGTCTGTGTGTGTACAGGCCTAACAGCTTGTGGTAACCTCCCTGTCTGTGTGTGTACAGGCCTTACAGTTTGTGGTAACCTCCCTGTCTGTGTGTGTACAGGCCTAACAGCTTGTGGTAACCTCCCTGTCTGTGTGTGGACAGGCCTTACAGTTTGTGTTAACCTCCCTGTCTGTGTGTACAGGCTTAACAGCTTGTGTTAACCTCCCTGTCTGTGTGTGTACAGGCCTAACAGCTTGTGGTAACCTCCCTGTCTGTGTGTGTACAGGCCTAACAGCTTGTGGTAACCTCCCTGTCTGTGTGTGTACAGGCCTAACAGTTTGTGGTAACCTCCCTGTCTGTGTGTGGACAGGCCTTACAGTTTGTGGTAACCTCCCTGTCTGTGTGTGTACAGGCCTAACAGCTTGTGGTAACCTCCCTGTCTGTGTGTGTACAGGCCTTACAGCTTGTGGTAACCTCCCTGTCTGTGTGTGTACAGGCCTTACATCTTGTGGTAACCTCCCTGTCTGTGTGTGGACAGGCCTAACAGCTTGTGGTAACCTCCCTGTCTGTGTGTGTACAGGCTTTACAGCTTGTGGTAACCTCCCTGTCTGTGTGTGTACAGGCCTTACATCTTGTGGTAACCTCCCTGTCTGTGTGTGTACAGGCCTAACAGCTTGTGGTAACCTCCCTGTCTGTGTGTGTACAGGCCTAACAGCTTGTGGTAACCTCCCTGTCTGTGTGTGTACAGGCCTTACATCTTGTGGTAACCTCCCTGTCTGTGTGTGGACAGGCCTTACAGTTTGTGGTAACCTCCCTGTCTGTGTGTGGACAGGCCTTACAGTTTGTGGTAACCTCCCTGTCTGTGTGTGGACAGGCCTTACAGTTTGTGGTAACCTCCCTGTCTGTGTGTGGACAGGCCTTACAGCTTGTGTTAACCTCCCTGTCTGTGTGTGTACAGGCCTTACAGCTTGTGTTAACCTCCCTGTCTGTGTGTGTACAGGCCTTACAGTTTGTGGTAACCTCCCTGTCTGTGTGTGGACAGGCCTTACAGCTTGTGTTAACCTCCCTGTCTGTGTGTGTACAGGCCTTACAGCTTGTGGTAACCTCCCTGTCTGTGTGTGGACAGGCCTTACAGCTTGTGTTAACCTCCCTGTCTGTGTGTGTACAGGCCTTACAGCTTGTGTTAACCTCCCTGTCTGTGTGTGTACAGGCCTTACAGCTTGTGTTAACCTCCCTGTCTGTGTGTGTACAGGCCTTACAGCTTGTGGTAACCTCCCTGTCTGTGTGTGTACAGGCCAATCACAGAAGTCAACAGTACAGAATGTCCAGTTCAGTGTTTAACCAGCATGCTGAGGGCCAGAGGAGAAGAACACCATTCTCTGTGGGGGGATTTTGTCATCATAGGCAACCCGTTCCAGAACAAACACTGAGGTTTAACTACACGTCGATGGATATGTCTGAGTCCAGGAATCACAGAAGGCTGATCATAACTATATTCATATCAGTGGTAAGGAGGGCTGACAGTTAGATTATATCACTGTAAGATATTCATTTAGATCGACTTTGGAGTTGTTCTGATAATGAAGTAACGTGGCATAACGGTTGTGCTGTAATAGAGTGACAATGGAATGATGTCTTGTATGATGTAATGATTTGTTTATGATGTAATGATTTGTTTATGATGTAGGCCGTTGTTGTTTTGTTGTGATGGAATTGTTTTGATTCTGTTTGGAACCCGGGAAGGGAAGCAGCCATGGGGATAAGAAAGTGCAATACACGGACACAAGTACACACATACACAGACACAAGTACACACATACACAGACACAAGTACACAATCACACACATACACAAGTACACACATGCACGGACACAAGTACACAATCACACACATACACAAGTACACACATACACAAGTACACACATGCACGGACACAAGTACACACATGCACGGACACAAGTACACACATAAGTACACACATACACAGACACAAGTACACAATCACACACATACACAAGTACACACATGCACGGACACAAGTACACAATCACACACAAGTACACACATACACGGACACAAGTACACACATGCACAGACACAAGTACACACATGCACAGACACAAGTACACACATGCACAGACACAAGTACACACATGCACAGACACAAGTACACACATGCACAGACACAAGTACACACATGCACGGACACAAGTACACACATGCACAGACACAAGTACACACATACACAAGTACACACATGCACAGACACAAGTACACACATACACAGACACAAGCACACACATGCACGGACACACTTAGGCACCCAATTCTACTTCACACACAATAACAGGTCCTTGGATGGTGTATCTGAGACAGAGCCAGGCATAACAGGGAGAGCTGATGGAATAGTCATCAATCTTGACTGTAGAAACACGCTGGGAATGTAGGCAGTCACTAAACACACACACACACGTACACACACACGTTCACACACACGCACACACACTCTGTGTCCTCACCAGACCCCTTCTCCCACAGCACAGAAGAACCCCCATCACCGCTACCATTTTGACCCGCATGGCTGTATTAGTTGCTGGCATTTTCAGGCCTGAGGCAGGCAACTGTCAACATTTAGAGCCAGAATGGGCAACATTCTCTCTACTGCAGCTGTTGTTGACAATTTTCACAGTTGGCCTAATTGTAGTCTCTCAGTGTGTAGTCGGTTAATAAATTATGGATATATGAACTTCACATATAGTGCTCCATGTATCAATCAACTGGGTCAATCATCACAATACAGAAGTTCGTTGACAGTTGGTTTGGTGTTGTGACAGTTGGTTAACTGACAGTTGGTTTGGTGTTGTGACAGTTGGTTATTAACTGACAGTTGGTTTGGTGTTGTGACAGTTGGTTAACTGACAGTTGGTTTGGTGTTGTGACAGTTGGTTAACTGACAGTTGGTTTGGTGTTGTTACAGTTGGTTAACTGACAGTTGGTTTGGTGTTGTGACAGTTGGTTAACTGACAGTTGGTTTGGTGTTGTGGAGGTATCACTGTTATATCTAAATGGCCCTGAGTTTTTCCTGACCACATTATGTGACTAGGGCTCAGAGAATTCCCTGAGCAAGAAAAAATCCTGGCTGGCACTATACCACAACAAAAAGTAAAGCCCCCATTTTGTATCAGTTTAAAAACAGTTGAATGTATTCACCTCGGGTGTAATAAAATACTCACGCAAGAGCTTTGTGTGACCCGGCCTGACAAGGACGTTGTCCATTCACCATAAGAACCTGGACCAAAACATGATTTATCACCATGGTGACCGTAATACCCTCTGAAAGATCATTAAGTGAACATTATAACTGAGAGGTGACAGTGACAGAATCGACAGTGTGTGTGTGTGTCCACACATTTGTTTATTTCATCTCCATTCTGATCTACCTCTCCACTTCTTTCTTCTCCTTCTCTCATCCCTCCTATAACCTGTCCCTGTAGTGGTTTGATGGAGGAAAAAGAGAAACACACATCTCCCTTTGAATTCATTGGAGGTGAGAAAGTCCAGTTAATCCCAGATGAAATTAGATGTTTTTTCTCCCCCATACACTAATGTCCAATTCATAGAGAGGAAGACAGCACATACAGATCTGTTCAGTATTAGGAACTCCAGTCAGACCTGTTTGCTTCAGTCAAACAGCTTCAAACAGTCTGGTGGCCCCTCGATTTTCTCTCTCTTTCTCTCAATCTCTCTGGTTTGCCAGTCCCTCTCCGTCTTTCTTTAATTCTCTCTCTGGCTTTGCACATTTGGCTCTTCTTTCCAGTCACTGTCTCTCTCTGAGGAAATGTGCCTGACAGAACTTCAGTCCTCTAACCAAACAGGATGTTTGTTGATATGGATGATTGACCAGGAAATGATCGACAGACCAGTGGAACTGGATGTAAGGAGTTAGCCCAAATGGACCCCACTGTTTGTAACCTATGCACAGGCTCTTCATGACGACAGGGACATTTAAGAAATGATCTTGGCTTAGCTCACTGAAGCAAAGTTGTCCTGAAGAGACCTTTACCACCGTTAGGAAGAACATTGGGCTGTGTGTAACTGCTCACGATGAATCCCCCACGCCCCATCTTCTCCATGAATGCCCCCGCCCCATCTTCTCCATGAAACCCCCCCATCTTCTCCATGAATACCCCCTCGCCCCATCTTCTCCATGAATCGCCCCCGCCCCATCTTCTCCATGAATCCCCCTCGCCCCATCTTATCCATGAATCCCCCCCGCCCCATCTTCTCCATGAATCCCCCCTCGCCCCATCTTCTCCATAAATCCCCCGCCCCATCTTCTCCATGAATCCCCCCGCCCCATCTTCTCCATGAATCCCCCCGCCCCATCTTCTCCATGAATCCCCCCGCCCCATCTTCTCCGGTGAATCCCCCCCGGTGTGCCCGGTGTGTGTGTGCATGTAAGCTCAGTGTCATATCTGAACAGCGTCTGGGTGAGGTCTTGTTAGGTCCAGTCCTACTCACACACACCTTTGCCCAATGTCATACAGTCTGTGGTGCGACTCGTACACTAATACACGCTGGGGTGTGACTCGGACACTAATACACGCTGGGGTGTGACTCGGACACTAATACACGCTGGGGTGTGACTCGGACACTAATACACGCTGGGGTGTGACTCGGACACTGTAATACACACTGGGGTGTGACTCGGACACTAATACACGCTGGGGTGTGACTCGGACACTAATACACGCTGGGGTGTGACTCGGACACTAATACATGCTGGGGTGTGACTCGGACACTAATACACGCTGGGGTGTGACTCGGACACTAAAACACGCTGGGGTGTGACTCGGACACTAACACACGCTGGGGTGTGACTCGGACACTAATACATGCTGGGGTGTGACTCGGACACTAATACATGCTGGGGTGTGACTCGGACACTAATACACGCTGGGGTGTGACTCGGACTGGGGTGTGACTCGGACACTAATACACGCTGGGGTGTGACTCGGACACTAATACACGCTGGGGTGTGACTCGGACACTAATACATGCTGGTGCTGGGGTGTGACTCGGACACTAATACACGCTGGGGTGTGACTCGGACCCTGTAATACATGCTGGGGTGTGACTCGGACACTAATACACGCTGGGGTGTGACTCGGACACTAATACACGCTGGGATGTGACTCGGACACTAATACATGCTGGGGTGTGACTCGGACTGGGGTGTGACTCGGACACTAATACACGCTGGGGTGTGACTCGGACACTAATACACGCTGGGGTGTGACTCGGACACTAATACACGCTGGTGCTGGGGTGTGACTCGGACACTAATACACGCTGGGGTGTGACTCGGACCCTGTAATACATGCTGGGGTGTGACTCGGACACTAATACACGCTGGGGTGTGACTCGGACACTAATACACGCTGGGATGTGACTCGGACACTGTAATACATGCTGGGGTGTGACTCGGACACTAATACATGCTGGGGTGTGACTCGGACACTAATACACGCTGGGGTGTGACTCGGACACTAATACACGCTGGGGTGTGACTCGGACACTAATACACGCTGGGGTGTGACTCGGACACTAATACACGCTGGGGTGTGACTCGGACACTAATACACACTGGGGTGTGACTCGGACACTAATACACGCTGGGGTGTGACTCGGACACTAATACACGCTGGGGTGTGACTCGGACACTAATACACGCTGGGGTGTGACTCGGACACTAATACACGCTGGGGTGTGACTCGGACACTAATACACACTGGGGTGTGACTCGGACACTAATACACGCTGGGGTGTGACTCGGACACTAATACACGCTGGGGTGTGACTCGGACACTAATACACGCTGGTGTGTGACTCGGACACTAATACACACTGGGGTGTGACTCGGACACTAATACACGCTGGGGTGTGACTCGGACACTAATACACGCTGGGGTGTGACTCGGACACTAATACACGCTGGGGTGTGACTCGGACACTAATACACGCTGGGGTGTGACTCGGACACTAATACACACTGGGGTGTGACTCGGACACTAATACACGCTGGGGTGTGACTCGGACACTAATACACGCTGGGGTGTGACTCGGACACTAATACACGCTGGGGTGTGACTCGGACACTAATACACGCTGGGGTGTGACTCGGACACTAATACACGCTGGGGTGTGACTCGGACACTAACTGGGACACTAATACACGCTGGGGTGTGACTCGGACACTAATACACACTGGGGTGTGACTCGGACACTAATACACGCTGGGGTGTGACTCGGACACTAATACACACTGGGGTGTGACTCGGACACTAATACACGCTGGGGTGTGACTCGGACACTAATACACGCTGGGGTGTGACTCGGACACTAATACATGCTGGGGTGTGACTTGTGATGGAATTGTTTTACCCTGACTGGGGTGTGACTCGGACACTAATACACACTGGGGTGTGACTCGGACACTAATACACACTGGGGTGACTGGACACTAATACACACTGGGGTGTGACTCGGACACTAATACACGCTGGGGTGTGACTCGGACACTAATACACGCTGGGTGTGACTCGGACACTAATACACGCTGGGGTGTGACTCGGACACTAATACACACTGGGGTGTGACTCGGACACTGACACTAATACACTGGGGTGTGACTCGGACACTAATACACACTGGGGTGTGACTCGGACACCTAATACACACTGGGGTGTGACTACACTAATACATGCTGGGGTGTGACTCGGACACTAATACACGCTGGGGTGTGACTCGGACACTGTAATACACGCTGGGGTGTGACTCGGACACTAATACACGCTGGGGTGTGACTCGGACACTAATACATGCGCTGGGGTGTGACTGGACACTAATACACACTGGGTGTGACTCGGACACTGTAATACATGCTGGGGGTGTGACTCGGACACTAATACACACTGGGGTGTGACTCGGACACTAATACACGCTGGGGTGTGACTCGGACACTGTAATACACACTGGGGTGTGACTCGGACACTAATACACGCTGGGGTGTGACTCGGACACTAATACACGCTGGGGTGTGACTCGGACACTAATACACACTGGGGTGTGACTCGGACACTAATACACACTGGGGTGTGACTCGGACACTAATACACACTGGGGTGTGACTCGGACACTAAAGTACACACTGGGGTGTGACTCGGACACTAATACACGCTGGGGTGTGACTCGGACCCTGCTGGGGTGTGACTCGGACACTAATACACGCTGGGGTGTGACTCGGACACTAATACACACTGGGGTGTGACTCGGACACTAATACACGCTGGGGTGTGACTCGGACACTAATACACACTGGGGTGTGACTCGGACACCTAATACACGCTGGGGTGTGACTCGGACACTAATACACGCTGGGGTGTGACTCGGACACTAATACATGCTGGGGTGTGACTCGGACACTAATACACGCTGGGGTGTGACTCGGACACTAATACACGCTGGGGTGTGACTCGGACACTAATACACACTGGGGTGTGACTCGGACACTAATACATGCTGGGGTGTGACTCGGACACTAATACACACTGGGGTGTGACTCGGACACTAATACACGCTGGGGTGTGACTCGGACACTAATACACGCTGGGGTGTGACTCGGACACTAATACACGCTGGGGTGTGACTCCCTGACACTAATACACGCTGGGGTGTGACTCGGACACTAAAACACACTGGGGTGTGACTCGGACACTAATACATGCTGGGGTGTGACTCGGACACTAATACACACTGGGGTGTGACTCGGACACTAATACACACTGCTGGGGTGTGACTCGGACCCTAATACACACTGGGGTGTGACTCGGACACTAATACACGCTGGGGTGTGACTCGGACACTAATACACACTGGGGTGTGACTCGGACACTAATACACGCTGGGGGTGTGACTCGGACACTAATACACGCTGGGGTGTGACTCGGACACTAATACATGCTGGGGTGTGACTCGGACACTAATACACACTGGGGTGTGACTCGGACACTAATACACGCTGGGGTGTGACTCGGACACTAATACATGCTGGGGTGTGACTCGGACACTAATACACGCTGGGGTGTGACTCGACACTAATACACGCTGGGGTGTGACTCGGACACTAACACACGGTGGGGTGTGACTCGGACACTAATACACGCTGGGGTGTGACTCGGACACTAATACACGCTGGGGTGTGACTCGGACACTAATACATGCTGGGGTGTGACTCGGACACTAATACACGCTGGGGTGTGACTCGGACACTAATACACACTGGGGTGTGACTCGGACACTAATACACACTGGGGTGTGACTCGGACACTAATACATGCTGGGGTGTGACTCGGACACTCACGCTGGGGTGTGACTCGACACTAATACACGCTGGGGTGTGACTCGGACACTAATACATGCTGGGGTGTGACTCGGACACTAATACACGCTGGGGTGTGACTCGACACTAATACATGCTGGGGTGTGACTCGGACACTAATACACGCTGGGGTGTGACTCGGACACTAATACACACTGGGGTGTGACTCGGACACTAATACACACTGGGGTGTGACTCGGACACTAATACACGCTGGGGTGTGACTCGGACACTAATACACGCTGGGGTGTGACTCGGACACTAATACACACTGGGGTGTGACTCGGACACTAATACACGCTGGGGTGTGACTCGGACACTAATACACACTGGGGTGTGACTCGGACACTGTAATACACGCTGGGGTGTGACTCGGACTGGGGTGTGACTCGGACACTAATACACGCTGGGGTGTGACTCGGACACTGTATACACACTGGGGTGTGACTCGGACACTAATACACGCTGGGGTGTGACTGGACTGGGGTGTGACTCGGACACTAATACACGCTGGGGTGTGACTCGGACACTAATACATGCTGGGGTGTGACTCGGACACTAATACACACTGGGGTGTGACTCGGACACTCGGACACTAATACACGCTGGGGTGTGACTCGGACCCTGTAATACATGCTGGGGTGTGACTGGGGGGTGTGACTCGGACACTAATACACGCTGGGGTGTGACTCGGACACTAATACACACTGGGGTGTGACTCGGACACTAATACACGCTGGGGTGTGACTCGGACACTAATACACGCTGGGGTGTGACTCGGACACTAATACACGCTGGGGTGTGACTCGGACACTAATACACGCTGGGGTGTGACTCGGACACTAATACACGCTGGGGTGTGACTCGGACACTAATACACGCTGGGGTGTGACTCGGACACTAATACACGCTGGGGTGTGACTCGGACACTAATACACGCTGGGGTGTGACTCGGACACTAATACACGCTGGGGTGTGACTCGGACACTAATACACACTGGGGTGTGACTAATACACTGGACTCGGACACTAATACACGCTGGGGTGTGACTCGGACACTAATACACGCTGGGGTGTGACTGGACACTAATACACGGGGGTGTGACTCGGACACTAATACACGCTGGGGTGTGACTCGGACACTAATACACGCTGGGGTGTGACTCGGACACTAATACACGCTGGGGTGTGACTCGGACACTAATACACACTGGGGTGTGACTCGGACACTAATACACGCTGGGGTGTGACTCGGACACTAATACACGCTGGGGTGTGACTCGGACACTAATACACGCTGGGGTGTGACTCGGACACTAATACACACTGGGGTGTGACTCGGACACTAATACACGCTGGGGTGTGACTCGGACACTAATACACGCTGGGGTGTGACTCGGACACTAATACATGCTGGGGTGTGACTCGGACACTAATACACGCTGGGGTGTGACTGGGGGGGTGTGACTCGGACACTAATACACGCTGGGGTGTGACTCGGACACTAATACACGCTGGGGTGTGACTCGGACACTAATACACGCTGGGGTGTGACTCGGACACTGTAATACACGCTGGGGTGTGACTCGGACACTAATACACGCTGGGGTGTGACTCGGACACTAATACACGCTGGGGGTGTGACTCGGACACTAATACATGCTGGGGTGTGACTCGGACACTAATACACGGGGGTGTGACTGGGGTGTGACACACTAATACACGCTGGGGTGTGACTCGGACACTGGGGTGTGACTCGGACACTAATACACGCTGGGGTGTGACTCGGACACTAATACACGCTGGGGTGTGACTGGACACTAATACACACTGGGGTGTGACTCGGACACTAATACACGCTGGGGTGTGACTCGGACACTAATACACGCTGGGGTGTGACTCGGACACTAATACACGCTGGGGTGTGACTCGGACACTAATACACGCTGGGGTGTGACTCGGACACTAATACACGCTGGGGTGTGACTCGGACACTAATACACACTGGGGTGTGACTGGACACTGCTGGGGTGTGACTCGGACACTAATACACGCTGGGGTGTGACTCGGACACTAATACACGCTGGGGTGTGACTGGACACTGTGTGACTCGGACACTAATACACGCTGGGGTGTGACTCGGACTGGGGTGTGACTCGGACACACGCTGGGGTGTGAACACTACACGCTGGGGTGTGACTCGGACACTAATACACGGGGTGTGACTCGGACACTAATACACGCTGGGGTGTGACTCGGACACTAATACACACTGGGGTGTGACTCGGACACTAATACACGCTGGGGTGTGACTCGGACACTAATACACGCTGGGGTGTGACTCGGACACTAATACATGCTGGGGTGTGACTCGGACACTAATACACGCTGGGGTGTGACTCGGACACTAATACACGCTGGGGTGTGACTCGGACACTAATACACGCTGGGGTGTGACTCGGACACTAATACACGCTGGGGTGTGACTCGGACACTAATACACGGGGTGTGACTGGACACTAATACACGCTGGGGTGTGACTCGGACACTAATACACGCTGGGGTGTGACTCGGACACTAATACACGCTGGGGTGTGACTGGGGTGTGACTCGGACACTAATACACGCTGGGGTGTGACTGTAATACATGCTGGGGTGTGACTCGGACACTAATACATGCTGGGGTGTGACTCGGACACTAATACACACTGGGGTGTGACTCGGACACTAATACACGCTGGGGTGTGACTCGGACACTAATACACGCTGGGGTGTGACTCGGACACTAATACACGCTGGGGTGTGACTCGGACACTAATACACACTGGGGTGTGACTCGGACACTAATACATGCTGGGGTGTGACTCGGACACTAATAAACGCTGGGGTGTGACTCGGACACTAATACACGCTGGGGTGTGACTCGGACACTAATACACACTGGGGTGTGACTCGGACACTAATACACGCTGGGGTGTGACTGGACACTAATACACGCTGGGGTGTGACTCGGACACTGTGACTCGGACACTAATACACGCTGGGGTGTGACTCGGACACTAATACACGCTGGGGTGTGACTCGGACACTAATACACACTGGGGTGTGACTCGGACACTAATACACGCTGGGGTGTGACTCGGACACTAATACACGCTGGGGTGTGACTCGGACACTAATACATGCACGGGGTGTGACTCGGACACTAATACACACTGGGGTGTGACTCGGACACTAATACACGGGGGTGTGACTCGGACACTAATACACGCTGGGGTGTGACTCGGACACTAATACACACTGGGGTGTGACTCGGACACTAATACATGCTGGGGTGTGACTCGGACACTAATACACACTGGGGTGTGACTCGGACACTGGGGTGTGACTCGGACACTGTAATACACACTGGGGTACATGCTGGGGTGTGACTCGGACACTAATACACGCTGGGGTGTGACTCGGACACTGTAGTACACACTGGGGTGTGACTCGGACACTAATACACGCTGGGGTGTGACTCGGACTGGGGTGTGACTCGGACACTAATACACGCTGGGGTGTGACTCGGACACTAATACATGCTGGGGTGTGACTCGGACACTAATACACACTGGGGTGTGACTCGGACTGGGGTGTGACTCGGACACTAATACACGCTGGGGTGTGACTCGGACCCTGTAATACATGCTGGGGTGTGACTCGGACTGGGGTGTGACTCGGACACTAATACACGCTGGGGTGTGACTCGGACACTAATACACACTGGGGTGTGACTCGGACACTAATACATGCCGGGGTGTGACTCGGACACTAATACACACTGGGGTGTGACTCGGACACTAATACACACTGGGGTGTGACTCGGACACTAATACACGCTGGGGTGTGACTCGGACACTAATACACGCTGGGGTGTGACTCGGACACTAATACACGCTGGGGTGTGACTCGGACACTAATACACGCTGGGGTGTGACTGGACACTAATACACACTGGGGTGTGACTCGGACACTAATACACACTGGGGTGTGACTCGGACACTAATACACACTGGGGTGTGACTCGGACACTAATACATGCTGGGGTGTGACTCGGACACTAATACATGCTGGGGTGTGACTCGGACACTAATACACGCTGGGGTGTGACTCGGACACTAATACACGCTGGGGTGTGACTCGGACTGGGGTGTGACTCGGACACTAATACACGCTGGGGTGTGACTCGGACACTAATACACACTGGGGTGTGACTCGGACACTAATACATGCTGGGGTGTGACTCGGACACTAATACACGCTGGGGTGTGACTCGGACACTAATACACACTGGGGTGTGACTCGGACACTAATACACGCTGGGGTGTGACTCGGACACTAATACATGCTGGGTGTGACTCGGACACTAATACATGCTGGGTGTGACTCGGACACTAATACACGCTGGGGTGTGACTCGGACACTAATACACGCTGGGGTGTGACTCGGACACTAATACACGCTGGGGTGTGACTCGGACACTAATACACGCTGGGGTGTGACTCGGACACTAATACACGCCGGGGTGTGACTCGGACACTAATACACGCTGGGGTGTGACTCGGACACTAATACACACTGGGGTGTGACTCGGACACTAATACATGCTGGGGTGTGACTCGGACACTAATACACGCTGGGGTGTGACTCGGACACTAATACACGCTGGGGTGTGACTCGGACACTAATACACGCTGGGGTGTGACTCGGACACTAATACACGCTGGGGTGTGACTCGGACACTAATACACGCTGGGGTGTGACTCGGACACTAATACACGCTGGGGTGTGACTCGGACACTAATACACGCTGGGGTGTGACTCGGACACTAATACACACTGGGGTGTGACTCGGACACTAATACACGCTGGGGTGTGACTCGGACACTAATACACGCTGGGGTGTGACTCGGACACTAATACATGCTGGGGTGTGACTCGGACTGGGGTGTGACTCGGACACTAATACACGCTGGGGTGTGACTCGGACACTGTAATACACGCTGGGGTGTGACTCGGACACTAATACACGCTGGGGTGTGACTCGGACTGGGGTGTGACTCGGACACTAATACACGCTGGGGTGTGACTCGGACACTAATACACGCTGGGGTGTGACTCGGACACTAATACACACTGGGGTGTGACTCGGACACTGGCTGGGGTGTGACTCGGACACTAATACACGCTGGGGTGTGACTCGGACACTAATACATGCTGGGGTGTGACTCGGACTGGGGTGTGACTCGGACACTAATACACGCTGGGGTGTGACTCGGACACTAATACACACTGGGGTGTGACTCGGACACTAATACACGCTGGGGTGTGACTCGGACACTAATACACGCTGGGGTGTGACTCGGACACTAATACACGCTGGTGTGTGACTCGGACACTAATACACGCTGGGGTGTGACTCGGACACTAATACACGCTGGGTGTGACTCGGACACTAATACACGCTGGGGTGTGACTCGGACACTAATACACGCTGGGGTGTGACTCGGACACTAATACACGCTGGGGTGTGACTCGGACACTAATACACACTGGGGTGTGACTCGGACACTAATACACGCTGGGGTGTGACTCGGACACTAATACATGCTGGGGTGTGACTCGGACACTAATACACGCTGGGGTGTGACTCGGACACTAATACACGCTGGGGTGTGACTCGGACACTAATACACGCTGGGGTGTGACTCGGACACTAATACACACTGGGGTGTGACTCGGACACTAATACACGCTGGGGTGTGACTCGGACACTAATACACGCTGGGGTGTGACTCGGACACTAATACACACTGGGGTGTGACTCGGACACTAATACACGCTGGGGTGTGACTCGGACACTAATACACGCTGGGGTGTGACTCGGACACTAATACACGCTGGGGTGTGACTCGGACTGGGGTGTGACTCGGACACTAATACACGCTGGGGTGTGACTCGGACACTAATACACGCTGGGGTGTGACTCGGACACTAATACACGCTGGGGTGTGACTCGGACTGGGGTGTGACTCGGACACTAATACACGCTGGGGTGTGACTGGACACTAATACACACTGGGGTGTGACTCGGACACTAATACACACTGGGGTGTGACTGGACACTAATACACGCTGGGGTGTGACTGGACTGGGGTGTGACTCGGACACTAATACACGCTGGGGTGTGACTCGGACCCTGTAATACATGCTGGGGTGTGACTCGGACTGGGGTGTGACTCGGACACTAATACACGCTGGGGTGTGACTCGGACACTAATACACACTGGGGTGTGACTCGGACACTAATACATGCCGGGGTGTGACTCGGACACTAATACATGCCGGGGTGTGACTCGGACACTAATACACACTGGGGTGTGACTCGGACACTAATACACGCTGGGGTGTGACTCGGACACTAATACACGCTGGGGTGTGACTCGGACACTAATACACGCTGGGGTGTGACTCGGACACTAATACACGCTGGGGTGTGACTCGGACACTAATACACGCTGGGGTGTGACTCGGACACTAATACACACTGGGGTGTGACTCGGACACTAATACACACTGGGGTGTGACTCGGACACTAATACACACTGGGGTGTGACTGGACACTAATACACGCTGGGGTGTGACTCGGACACTAATACATGCTGGGGTGTGACTCGGACCCTGTAATACACGCTGGGGTGTGACTCGGACACTAATACACGCTGGGGTGTGACTCGGACACTAATACACACTGGGGTGTGTGACACTCGGACTGGGGTGTGACTCGGACACTAATACATGCTGGGGTGTGACTCGGACACTAATACACGCTGGGGTGTGACTCGGACACTAATACACACTGGGGTGTGACTCGGACACTAATACATGCTGGGGTGTGACTCGGACACTAATACACGCTGGGGTGTGACTCGGACACTAATACACGCTGGGGTGTGACTCGGACACTAATACACGCTGGGGTGTGACTCGGACACTAATACACACTGGGGTGTGACTCGGACTGGGGTGTGACTCGGACACTAATACATGCTGGGGTGTGACTCGGACACTAATACATGCTGGGGTGTGACACGGACTGGGGTGTGACTCGGACACTAATACACGCTGGGGTTTGACTCGGACTGGGGTGTGACTCGGACACTAATACACGCTGGGGTGTGACTCGGACACTAATACACGCTGGGGTGTGACTCGGACACTAAATACATGCTGGGGTGTGACTCGGACACTAATACACGCTGGGGTGTGACTCGGACACTAATACACGCTGGGGTGTGACTCGGACACTAATACACGCTGGGGTGTGACTCGGACACTAATACACGCTGGGGTGTGACTCGGACACTAATACACGCTGGGGTGTGACTCGGACACTAATACACGCTGGGGTGTGACTCGGACACTAATACACGCTGGGGTGTGACTCGGACACTAATACACGCTGGGGTGTGACTCGGACACTAATACATGCTGGGGTGTGACTCGGACACTAATACACGCTGGGGTGTGACTCGGACACTAATACACGCTGGGGTGTGACTCGGACACTAATACATGCCGGGGTGTGACTCGGACACTAATACACGCCGGGGTGTGACTCGGACACTAATACACGCTGGGGTGTGACTCGGACACTAATACACACTGGGGTGTGACTCGGACACTAATACACGCCGGGGTGTGACTCGGACACTAATACACGCTGGGGTGTGACTCGGACACTAATACACGCTGGGGTGTGACTCGACACTAATACACGCTGGGGTGTGACTCGGACACTAATACACGCTGGGGTGTGACTCGGACACTAAATACACACTGGGGTGTGACTCGGACACTAATACACGCTGGGGTGTGACTCGGACTGGGGTGTGACTCGGACACTAATACACGCTGGGGTGTGACTCGGACACTGTAGTACACACTGGGGTGTGACTCGGACACTAATACACGCTGGGGTGTGACTCGGACTGGGGTGTGACTCGGACACTAATACACGCTGGGGTGTGACTCGGACACTAATACATGCCGGGGTGTGACTCGGACACTAATACACACTGGGGTGTGACTCGGACTGGGGTGTGACTCGGACACTAATACACGCTGGGGTGTGACTCGGACCCTGTAATACATGCTGGGGTGTGACTCGGACTGGGGTGTGACTCGGACACTAATACACGCTGGGGTGTGACTCGGACACTAATACACACTGGGGTGTGACTCGGACACTAATACATGCCGGGGTGTGACTCGGACACTAATACACGCTGGGGTGTGACTCGGACACTAATACACACTGGGGTGTGACTCGGACACTAATACACGCTGGGGTGTGACTCGGACACTAATACACACTGGGGTGTGACTCGGACACTAATACACGCTGGGGTGTGACTCGGACACTAATACACACTGGGGTGTGACTGGACACTAATACACGCTGGGGTGTGACTCGGACACTGTAGTACACTGGGGTGTGACTCGGACACTAATACACGCTGGGGTGTGACTCGGACACTAATACACACTGGGGTGTGACTGGACACTAATACACGCTGGGGTGTGACTCGGACACTAATACATGCTGGGGTGTGACTCGGACACTGTGACACGCTGGGGTGTGACTCGGACACTAATACACGCTGGGGTGTGACTCGGACACTAATACATGCTGGGGTGTGACTCGGACTGGGGTGTGACTCGGACACTAATACACGCTGGGGTGTGACTCGGACACTAATACACACTGGGGTGTGACTCGGACACTAATACACACTGGGGTGTGACTCGGACACTAATACATGCTGGGGTGTGACTCGGACACTAATACACGCTGGGGTGTGACTCGGACACTAATACACACTGGGGTGTGACTCGGACACTAATACACGCTGGGGTGTGACTCGGACACTAATACACTCGGGGTAATGACACGGACTGGGGTGTGACTCGGACACTAATACATGCTGGGGTGTGACTCGGACACTAATACATGCTGGGGTGTGACTGACACTAATACACGCTGGGGTGTGACTCGGACACTAATACACGCTGGGGTGTGACTCGGACACTAATACACACTGGGGTGTGACTCGGACACTAATACACGCTGGGGTGTGACTCGGACACTAATACACGCTGGGGTGTGACTCGGGGGGTGTGACTCGGACACTAATACACGCTGGGGTGTGACTCGGACACTAATACACGCTGGGGTGTGACTCGGACACTAATACACGCTGGGGTGTGACTGGACACTAATACACGCTGGGGTGTGACTCGGACACTAATACATGCTGGGGTGTGACTCGGACACTAATACACGCTGGGGTGTGACTCGGACACTAATACACGCTGGGGTGTGACTCGGACACTAATACACGCTGGGGTGTGACTCGGACTGGGGTGTGACTCGGACACTAATACACGCTGGGGTGTGACTCGGACACTAATACACGCTGGGGTGTGACTCGGACACTGTGTGACTCGGACACTAATACACGCTGGGGTGTGACTCGGACTAATACACGCTGGGGTGTGACTCGGACACTAATACACGCTGGGGTGTGACTCGGACACTAATACATGCTGGGGTGTGACTCGGACACTAATACATGCGCTGGGGTGTGACTCGGGGGGTGTGACTCGGACACTAATACACGCTGGGGTGTGACTCGGACACTAATACATGCTGGGGTGTGACTCGGACACTAATACATGCCTGGGGTGTGACTCGGACACTAATACACGCTGGGGTGTGACTCGGACACTAATACACACTGGGGTGTGACTCGGACACTAATACACGCTGGGGTGTGACTCGGACACTAATACACGCTGGGGTGTGACTCGGACACTAATACACGCTGGGGTGTGACTCGGACACTAATACACTGGGGTGTGACTCGGACACTAATACACGCTGGGGTGTGACTCGGACACTAATACACGCTGGGTGTGACTCGGACACTAATACACGCTGGGGTGTGACTCGGACACTAATACACGCTGGGGTGTGACTCGGACACTAATACACGCTGGGGTGTGACTCGGACACTAATACACGCTGGGGTGTGACTCGGACACTAATACACACTGGGGTGTGACTCGGACACTAATACACGCTGGGGTGTGACTCGGACACTAATACACACTGGGGTGTGACTCGGACACTAATACACGCTGGGGTGTGACTCGGACACTAATACACACTGGGGTGTGACTCGGACACTAATACACGCTGGGGTGTGACTCGGACTGGGGTGTGACTCGGACACTAATACACGCTGGGGTGTGACTCGGACACTAATACATGCCTGGGGTGTGACTCGGACACTAATACACACTGGGGTGTGACTCGGACTGGGGTGTGACTCGGACACTAATACACGCTGGGGTGTGACTCGGACACCTGTAATACATGCTGGGGTGTGACTCGGACACTCGGACACTACACACGCTGGGGTGTGACTCGGACACTAATACACGCTGGGGTGTGACTCGGACACTAATACATGCTGGGGTGTGACTCGGACACTAATACACGCTGGGGTGTGACTCGGACACTAATACACACTGGGGTGTGACTCGGACACTAATACACGCTGGGGTGTGACTCGGACACTAACTACACACTGGGGTGTGACTCGGACACTAATACACGCTGGGGTGTGACTCGGACACTAATACACGCTGGGGTGTGACTCGGACACTAATACACGCTGGGGTGTGACTCGGACACTAATACACACTGGGGTGTGACTCGGACACTAATACACACTGGGGTGTGACTCGGACACTAATACACACTGGGGTGTGACTGGACACTAATACACGCTGGGGTGTGACTCGGACACTAATACACGCTGGGGTGTGACTCGGACCCTGGCTGGGGTGTGACTCGGACACTAATACACGCTGGGGTGTGACTCGGACACTAATACATGCCGGGGTGTGACTCGACTGGGGTGTGACTCGGACACTAATACATGCTGGGGTGTGACTCGGACACTAATACACGCTGGGGTGTGACTCGGACACTAATACACACTGGGGTGTGACTCGGACACTAATACATGCTGGGGTGTGACTCGGACACTAATACACGCTGGGGTGTGACTCGGACACTAATACACACTGGGGTGTGACACACTAATACACGCTGGGGTGTGACTCGGACACTAATACACCTGGGGTGTGACTTGCTGGGGTGTGACTCGGACACTAATACATGCTGGGGTGTGACTCGGACACTAATACATGCTGGGGTGTGACTCGGACTGGGGTGTGACTCGGACACTAATACACGCTGGGGTGTGACTCGGACACTAATACACTGGGGTGTGACTCTAATACACGCTGGGGTGTGACTCGGACACTAATACACGCTGGGGTGTGACTCGGACTGTGTGACTCGGACACTAATACACGCTGGGGTGTGACTCGGACACTAATACACGCTGGGGTGTGACTGGGGGGGTGTGACTCGGACACTAATACACGCTGGGGTGTGACTCGGACACTAATACACGCTGGGGTGTGACTCGGACACTAATACACGCTGGGGTGTGACTCGGACACTAATACACGCTGGGGTGTGACTCGGACACTAATACACACTGGGGTGTGACTCGGACTGGGGTGTGACTCGGACACTAATACACGCTGGGGTGTGACTCGGACACTAATACACGCTGGGGTGTGACTCGGACACTAATACATGCTGGGGTGTGACTCGGACACTAATACACGCTGGGGTGTGACTCGGACACTAATACACGCTGGGGTGTGACTCGGACACTAATACACACTGGGGTGTGACTCGGACACTAATACACGCTGGGGTGTGACTCGGACACTAATACACGCTGGGGTGTGACTCGGACACTAATACACGCTGGGGTGTGACTCGGACACTAATACACGCTGGGGTGTGACTCGGACACTAATACACGCTGGGGTGTGACTCGGACACTAATACATGCTGGGGTGTGACTCGGACACTAATACACGCTGGGGTGTGACTCGGACACTAATACATGCCGGGGTGTGACACTGGGGTGTGACTCGGACACTACACGCTGGGGTGTGACTCGGACACTAATACACGCTGGGGTGTGACTCGGACACTAATACATGCCTGGGGTGTGACTCGGACTGGGGTGTGACTCGGACACTAATACACGCTGGGGTGTGACTCGGACACTAATACACGCTGGGGTGTGACTCGGACACTAATACACGCTGGGGTGTGACTCGGACACTAATACACGCTGGGGTGTGACTCGGACACTAATACACGCTGGGGTGTGACTCGGACACTAATACACGCTGGGGTGTGACTCGGACACTAATACACGCTGGGGTGTGACTCGGACACTAATACACACTGGGGTGTGACTCGGACACTAATACACGCTGGGGTGTGACTCGGACACTAATACACGCTGGGGTGTGACTCGGACACTAATACACGCTGGACTGGGGTGTGACTCGGACACTAATACACGCTGGGGTGTGACTCGGACACTACACTCGGACACTAATACACACTGTGACTCGGACTGTGTGACTCGGACACTAATACACGCTGGGGTGTGACTCGACACTAATACATGCTGGGGTGTGACTCGGACTGGGGTGTGACTCGGACACTAATACACGCTGGGGTGTGACTCGGACACTAATACACGCTGGGGTGTGACTCGGACACTAATACATGCCGGGGTGTGACTCGGACACTAATACACGCTGGTGGGACTGGGGTGTGACTCGGACACTAATACACGCTGGGGTGTGACTCGGACACTAATACACACTGGGGTGTGACTCGGACACTAATACACGCTGGGGTGTGACTCGGACACTAATACACGCTGGGGTGTGACTCGGACACTAATACACGCTGGGGTGTGACTCGGACACTAATACACACTGGGGTGTGACTCGGACACTAATACACGCTGGGGTGTGACTCGGACACTAATACACGCTGGGGTGTGACTCGGACACTAATACACGCTGGGGTGTGACTCGGACACTAATACACGCTGGGGTGTGACTCGGACACTAATACACACTGGGGTGTGACTCGGACACTAATACACGCTGGGGTGTGACTCGGACTGGCTGGTGTGACTCGGACACTAATACACGCTGGGGTGTGACTCGGACACTGTAGTACACACTGGGGTGTGACTCGGACACTAATACACGCTGGGGTGTGACTCGGACACTCGGACACTAATACACGCTGGGGTGTGACTCGGACACTAATACATGCCGGGGTGTGACTCGGACACTAATACACACTGGGGTGTGACTCGGACTGGGGTGTGACTCGGACACTAATACACGCTGGGGTGTGACTCGGACCCTGTAATACATGCTGGGGTGTGACTCGGACTGGGGTGTGACTCGGACACTAATACACGCTGGGGTGTGACTCGGACACTAATACACACTGGGGTGTGACTCGGACACTAATACATGCCGGGGTGTGACTCGGACACTAATACACACTGGGGTGTGACTCGGACACTAATACACGCTGGGGTGTGACTCGGACACTAATACACGCTGGGGTGTGACTCGGACACTAATACACGCTGGGGTGTGACTCGGACACTAATACACGCTGGGGTGTGACTCGGACACTAATACACGCTGGGGTGTGACTCGGACACTAATACACGCTGGGGTGTGACTCGGACACTAATACACACTGGGGTGTGACTCGGACACTAATACACACTGGGGTGTGACTCGGACACTAATACACACTGGGGTGTGACTGGACACTAATACACGCTGGGGTGTGACTCGGACACTAATACACGCTGGGGTGTGACTCGGACACTAATACACGCTGGGGTGTGACTCGGACACTAATACATGCTGGGGTGTGACTCGGACACTAATACACGCTGGGGTGTGACTCGGACACTAATACACGCTGGGGTGTGACTCGGACACTAATACACGCTGGGGTGTGACTCGGACACTAATACACGCTGGGGTGTGACTCGGACACTAATACACGCTGGGGTGTGACTCGGACACTAATACACGCTGGGGTGTGACTCGGACACTGGGGTGTGACTCGGACACTAATACACGCTGGGGTGTGACTCGGACACTAATACACGCTGGGGTGTGACTCGGACACTAATACACGCTGGGTGTGACTCGCTGGGGTGTGACTCGGACACTAATACACGCTGGGGTGTGACTCGGACACTAATACACGCTGGGGTGTGACTCGGACTGGGGTGTGACTCGGACACTAATACACGCTGGGGTGTGACTGGGGTGTGACTCGGACACTAATACATGGGGGGTGTGACTGGACACTAATACACGCTGGGGTGTGACTCGGACACTAATACACGCTGGGGTGTGACTCGGACACTAATACACGCTGGGTGTGACTCGGACACTAATACACGCTGGGGTGTGACTCGGACACTAATACACGCTGGGGTGTGACTCGGACACTAATACACGCTGGGGTGTGACTCGGACACTAATACACGCTGGGGTGTGACTCGGACACTAATACACGCTGGGGTGTGACTCGGCTGGGGTGTGACTCGGACACTAATACACGCTGGGGTGTGACTCGGACACTAATACACGCTGGGGTGTGACTCGGACACTAATACACACTGGGGTGTGACTCGGACACTAATACACACTGGGGTGTGACTCGGACACTAATACACGCTGGGGTGTGACACGGACTGGGGTGTGACTCGGACACTAATACACGCTGGGGTGTGACTCGGACACTAATACATGCTGGGGTGTGACTCGGACACTAATACACGCTGGGGTGTGACTCGGACACTAATACACGCTGGGGTGTGACTCGGACACTAATACACGCTGGGGTGTGACTCTCGGACACTAATACACGCTGGGGTGTGACTCGGACACTAATACACGCTGGGGTGTGACTCGGACACTAATACATGCTGGGGTGTGACTCGGACACTAATACACACTGGGGTGTGACTCGGACACTAATACACACTGGGGTGTGACTGGACACTAATACACGCTGGGGTGTGACTCGGACACTAATACACGCTGGGGTGTGACTCGGACACTAATACACGCTGGGGTGTGACTCGGACACTAATACACGCTGGGGTGTGACTCGGACACTAATACACGCTGGGGTGTGACTCGGACACTAATACACGCTGGTGTGTGACTCGGACACTAATACACACTGGGGTGTGACTCGGACACTAATACACGCTGGGGTGTGACTCGGACACTAATACACACTGGGGTGTGACTCGGACACTAATACACGCTGGGGTGTGACTCGGACTAATACACACTGGGGTGTGACGGACACTAATACACGCTGGGGTGTGACTCGTGACTCGGACACTACACACACTGGGGTGTGACTCGGACACTAATACACGCTGGGGTGTGACTCGGACACTAATACACGCTGGGGTGTGACTCGGACTGGGGTGTGACTCGGACACTAATACACGCTGGGGTGTGACTCGGACACTAATACATGCCGGGGTGTGACTCGGACACTAATACACACTGGGGTGTGACTCGGACTGGGGTGTGACTCGGACACTAATACACGCTGGGGTGTGACTCGGACACTGTAATACATGCTGGGGTGTGACTCGGACTGGGGTGTGACTCGGACACTAATACACGCTGGGGTGTGACTCGGACACTAATACACGCTGGGGTGTGACTCGGACACTAATACACGCTGGGGTGTGACTCGGACACTAATACACGCTGGGGTGTGACTCGGACACTAATACACACTGGGGTGTGACTCGGACACTAATACACGCTGGGGTGTGACTCGGACACTAATACACACTGGGGTGTGACTCGGACACTAATACACGCTGGGGTGTGACTCGGACACTAATACACGCTGGGGTGTGACTCGGACACTGTAGTACACACTGGGGTGTGACTCGGACACTAATACACGCTGGGGTGTGACTCGGACACTAATACACGCTGGGGTGTGACTCGGACACTAATACACACTGGGGTGTGACTGGACACTAATACACGCTGGGGTGTGACTCGGACACTAATACACGCTGGGGTGTGACTCGGACACTAATACACGCTGGGGTGTGACTCGGACACTAATACACGCTGGGGTGTGACTCGGACACTAATACACACTGGGGTGTGACTCGGACACTAATACACGCTGGGGTGTGACTCGGACACTAATACACGCTGGGGTGTGACTCGGACACTAATACACGCTGGGGTGTGACTCGGACACTAATACACGCTGGGGTGTGACTCGGACACTAATACACACTGGGGTGTGACTCGGACACTAATACACGCTGGGGTGTGACTCGGACACTGTGACTCGGACACTAATACACGCTGGGGTGTGACTCGGACTGGGGTGTGACTCGGACACTAATACACGCTGGGGTGTGACTCGGACACTAATACATGCTGGGGTGTGACTCGGACACTAATACACGCTGGGGTGTGACTGGGGTGTGACTCGGACACTAATACACGCTGGGGTGTGACTCGGACACTAATATGCACGCTGGGGTGTGACTCGGACACTAATACACGCTGGGGTGTGACTCGGACACTAATACACGCTGGGGTGTGACTCGGACACTAATACACGCGGGGTGTGACTCGGGTGTGACTCGGACACTAATACACACTGGGGTGTGACTCGGACACTAATACACGCTGGGGTGTGACTCGGACACTAATACACGCTGGGGTGTGACTCGGACACTAATACACGCTGGGGTGTGACTCGGACACTAATACACGCTGGGGTGTGACTCGGACACTAATACACGCTGGGGTGTGACTCGGACACTAAATACACACTGGGGTGTGACTCGGACACTAATACACGCTGGGGTGTGACTCGGACTGGGGTGTGACTCGGACACTAATACACGCTGGGGTGTGACTCGGACACTAATACACGCTGGGGTGTGACTCGGACACTAATACACGCTGGGGTGTGACTCGGACTGGGGTGTGACTCGGACACTAATACACGCTGGGGTGTGACTCGGACACTAATACATGCCGGGGTGTGACTCGGACACTAATACACACTGGGGTGTGACTCGGACTGGGGTGTGACTCGGACACTAATACACGCTGGGGTGTGACTCGGACCCTGTAATACATGCTGGGGTGTGACTCGGACACTGGGGTGTGACTCGGACACTAATACACGCTGGGGTGTGACTCGGACACTAATACACACTGGGGTGTGACTCGGACACTAATACACGCTGGGGTGTGACTCGGACACTAATACACACTGGGGGTGTGACTCGGACACTAATACACGCTGGGGTGTGACACTAATACACGGACACTAATACACGCTGGGGTGTGACTCGGACACTAATACACGCTGGGGTGTGACTCGGACACTAATACACGCTGGGGTGTGACTCGGACCCTGGGGGTGTGACTCGGACACTAATACACACTGGGGTGTGACTCGGACACTAATACACGCTGGGGTGTGACTCGGACACTAATACACACTAACTGGGGTGTGACTCGGACACTAATACACGCTGGGGTGTGACTCGGACACTAATACACGCTGGGGTGTGACTCGGACACTAATACACGCTGGGGTGTGACTCGGACACTAATACATGCTGGGGTGTGACTCGGACACTACACTACACGCTGGGGTGTGACTCGGACACTAATACACGCTGGGGTGTGACTCGGACACTAATACACGCTGGGGTGTGACTGGACACTAATACACGCTGGGGTGTGACTCGGACACTAATACACGCTGGGGTGTGACTCGGACACTAATACACGCTGGGGTGTGACTCGGACACTAATACACGCTGGGGTGTGACTCGGACACTAATACACGCTGGGGTGTGACTCGGACACTAATACACGCTGGGGTGTGACTCGGACACTAATACACGCTGGGGTGTGACTCGGACACTAATACACGCTGGGGGGTGTGACTCGGTGACTCGGACACTAATACACGCTGGGGTGTGACTCGGACACTAATACACGCTGGGGTGTGACTCGGACACTAATACACGCTGGGGTGTGACTCGGACACTAATACACGCTGGGGTGTGACTCGGACACTAATACACGCTGGGGTGTGACTCGGACACTAATACACGCTGGGGTGTGACTCGGACACTAATACACGGGGTGTGACTCGGACACTAATACACGCTGGGGTGTGACTCGGACACTAATACACGCTGGGGTGTGACTGGACACTAATACACGCTGGGGTGTGACTCGGACACTAATACACGCTGGGGTGTGACTCGGACACTAATACACGCTGGGGTGTGACTCGGACACTAATACACACTGCTGGGGTGTGACTCGGACACTAATACACGCTGGGGTGTGACTCGGACTGGGGTGTGACTCGGACACTAATACACGCTGGGGTGTGACTCGGACACTAATACATGCTGGGGTGTGACTCGGACACTAATACACGCTGGGGTGTGACTCGGACACTAATACACGCTGGGGTGTGACTCGGACACTAATACACGCTGGGGTGTGACTCGGACACTAATACACGCTGGGGTGTGACTCGGACACTAATACATGCTGGGGTGTGACTCGGACACTAATACACTAATACACGCTGGGGTGTGACTCGGACACTAATACACGCTGGGGTGTGACTCGGACACTAATACACGCTGGGGTGTGACTCGGACACTAATACACGCTGGGGTGTGACTCGGACACTAATACACGCTGGGGTGTGACTCGGACACTAATACACGCTGGGGTGTGACTCGGACACTAATACACGCTGGGGTGTGACTCGGACACTAATACACGCTGGGGTGTGACTCGGACACTAATACACGCTGGGGTGTGACTCGGACACTAATACACGCTGGGGTGTGACTGGGGGTGTGACTCGGACACTAATACACGCTGGGGTGTGACTCGGACACTAATACACACTGGGGTGTGACTCGGACACTACTGGGGTGTGACTCGGACACTAATACACGCTGGGGTGTGACTCGGACACTAATACACGCTGGGGTGTGACTCGGACACTAATACACGCTGGGGTGTGACTCGGACACTAAATACACGCTGGGGGTGTGACTCGGACACTAATACACGCTGGGGTGACTCGGACACTAATACACGCTGGGGTGTGACTCGGACACTCCGGACACTAATACACGCTGGGGTGTGACTCGGACACTAATACACTGGGGTGTGACTCGGACACTAATACACGCTGGGGTGTGACTCGGACACTAATACACGCTGGGGTGTGACTCGGACACTAATACACACTGGGGTGTGACTCGGACACTAATACACGCTGGGGTGTGACTCGGACACTAATACACACTGGGGTGTGACTCGGACACTAATACACGCTGGGGTGTGACTCGGACACTAATACACGCTGGGGTGTGACTCGGACACTAATACACACTGGGGTGTGACTCGGACACTAATACACGCTGGGGTGTGACTCGGACACTAATACACACTGGGGTGTGACTCGGTGGGGTGTGACTCGGACACTAATACACGCTGGGGTGTGACTCGGACACTAATACATGCTGGGTGTGACTCGGACTGGGGTGTGACTCGGACACTACACGCTGGGGTGTGACTCGGACACTAATACACACTGCTGGGGGTGTGACTCGGACACTAATACACGCTGGGGTGTGACTCGGACACTAATACACGCTGGGGTGTGACTCGGACACTAATACACGCTGGGGTGTGACTCGGACACTAATACACGCTGGGGTGTGACTCGGACACTAATACACGCTGGGGTGTGACTCGGACACTAATACACGCTGGGGTGTGACTCGGACACTAATACACGCTGGGGTGTGACTCGGACACTAATACACGCTGGGGTGTGACTCGGACACTAATACACGCTGGGGTGTGACTCGGACACTAATACACGCTGGGGTGTGACTCGGACACTAATACACGCTGGGGTGTGACTCGGACACTAATACACGCTGGGGTGTGACTCGGACACTAATACACGCTGGGGTGTGACTCGGACACTAATACACACTGGGGTGTGACTCGGACACTAATACACGCTGGGGTGTGACTCGGACACTGGGGTGTGACTCGGACACTAATACACGCTGGGGTGTGACTCGGACACTAATACACACTGGGGTGTGACTCGGACACTAATACACGCTGGGGTGTGACTCGGACACTAATACACGCTGGGGTGTGACTCGGACACTAATACACGCTGGGGTGTGACTCGGACACTAATACACGCTGGGGTGTGACTCGGACTGGGGGTGTGACTCGGACACTAATACACGCTGGGGTGTGACTCGGACACCTAATACATGCTGGGGTGTGACTCGGACTGGGGTGTGACTCGGACACTAATACACGCTGGGGTGTGACTCGGACACTAATACACACTGGGGTGTGACTCGGACACTAATACACGCTGGGGTGTGACTCGGACACTAATACACGCTGGGGTGTGACTCGGACACTAATACACGCTGGGGTGTGACTCGGACACTAATACACGCTGGGGTGTGACTCGGACACTAATACACGCTGGGGTGTGACTCGGACACTAATACACGCTGGGGTGTGACTCGGACACTAATACACGCTGGGGTGTGACTGGACACTGACTGGGGTGTGACGGACACTAATACACGCTGGGGGTGTGACTCGGACACTAATACACGCTGGGTGGACTCGGACACTAATACACGTGTGACTGGACACTAATACACGCTGGGGTGTGACTCGGACACTAATACATGCTGGGGTGTGACTCGGACACTAATACACACTGGGGTGTGACTCGGACACTAATACACGCTGGGGTGTGACTCGGACACTAATACACGCTGGGGTGTGACTCGGACACTAATACACGCTGGGGTGTGACTCGGACACTAATACATGCTGGGGTGTGACTGGACACTAATACACACTGGGGTGTGACTCGGACACTAATACACGCTGGGGTGTGACTCGGACACTAATACATGCTGGGGTGTGACTCGGACACTAATACACGGGGGTGTGACTCGGACACTAATACACGCTGGGGTGTGACTCGGACACTAATACACGCTGGGGTGTGACTCGGACACTAATACATGCTGGGGTGTGACTTGGACACTAATACACGCTGGGGTGTGACTCGGACACTAATACATGCTGGGGTGTGACTCGGACACTAATACATGCTGGGGTGTGACTCGGACACTAATAATACACGCTGGGGTGTGACTCGGACACTGGGGTGTGACTCGGACACTAATACACGCTGGGGTGTGACTCGGACACTAATACACGCTGGGGTGTGACTCGGACACTAATACACGCTGGGGTGTGACTCGGACACTAATACACGCTGGGGTGTGACTCGGACACTAATACACGCTGGGGTGTGACTCGGACACTAATACACGCTGGGGTGTGACTCGGACACTAATACACGCTGCTCGGACACTAATACACGCTGGGGTGTGACTCGGACACTAATACACGCTGGGGTGTGACTCGGACACTAATACACGCTGGGGTGTGACTCGGACACTAATACACGCTGGGGTGTGACTCGGACACTAATACACGCTGGGGTGTGACTCGGACACTAATACACGCTGGGGTGTGACTCGGACACTAATACACGCTGGGGTGTGACACACTAATACACGCTGGGGTGTGACTCGGACACACGCTGGGGTGTGACTCGGACACTACACGCTGGGGTGTGACTCGGACACTGGGGGTGTGACTCGGACACTAATACACGCTGGGGTGTGACTCGGACACTAATACACGCTGGGGTGTGACTCGGACACTAATACACGCTGGGGTGTGACTCGGACACTAATACACGCTGGGGTGTGACTCGGACACTAATACACACTGGGGTGACTGACTGGGGTGTGACGGACACTAATACATGCTGGGGTGTGACTCGGACACTAATACACGCTGGGGTGTGACTCGGACACTAATACACGCTGGGGTGTGACTCGGACACTGGGGTGTGACTCGGACACTAATACACGCTGGGGTGTGACTCGGACACTAATACACACTGGGGTGTGACTCGGACACTAATACACGCTGGGGTGTGACTCGGACACTAATACACGCTGGGGTGACTCGGACACTAATACACACTGGGGTGTGACACTAATACACACTGGGGTGTGACTCGGACACTAATACACGCTGGGGTGTGACTCGGACACCTAATACATGCTGGGGTGTGACTCGGACACTAATACATGCTGGGGTGTGACTCGGACACTAATACACGCTGGGGTGTGACTCGGACACTAATACACGCTGGGGTGTGACTCGGACACTAATACACACTGGGGTGTGACTCGGACACTAAAACACGCTGGGGTGTGACTCGGACCCTGTAATACATGCTGGGGTGTGACTCGGACACTAATACATGCTGGGGTGTGACTCGGACACTAATACACGCTGGGGTGTGACTCGGACACTAATACACGCTGGGGTGTGACTCGGACTGGGGTGTGACTCGGACACTAATACACGCTGGGGTGTGACTCGGACACTAATACATGCTGGGGTGTGACTCGGACACTAATACATGCTGGGGTGTGACTCGGACACTAATACACGCTGGGGTGTGACTCGGACACTAATACACGCTGGGGTGTGACTCGGACTGCTGGGGTGTGACTCGGACACTAATACACGCTGGGGTGTGACTCGGACACTGTAATACATGCCGGGGTGTGACTCGGACACTAATACATGCCGGGATGTGACTCGGACACTAATACACGCCGGGCTGTGACTCGGACACTAATACACGCTGGGGTGTGACTCGGACACTAATACACGCTGGGGTGTGACTCGGACACTAATACACGCCGGGGTGTGACTCGGACACTAATACACGCTGGGGTGTGACTCGGACACTAATACACGCTGGGGTGTGACTCGGACACTAATACACACTGGGGTGTGACTCGGACACTAATACATGCCGGGGTGTGACTCGGACACTAATACACGCTGGGGTGTGACTCGGACACTAATACACGCTGGGGTGTGACTCGGACACTAATACACGCTGGGGTGTGACTCGGACACTAATACATGCCGGGGTGTGACTCGGACACTAATACACGCTGGGGTGTGACTCGGACACTAATACACGCTGGGGTGTGACTCGGACACTAATACACGCTGGGGTGTGACTCAGACACTAATACACGCTGGGGTGTGACTCGGACACTAATACACGCTGGGGTGTGACTCGGACACTAATACACGCTGGGGTGTGACTCAGACACTAATACACGCTGGGGTGTGACTCGGACTGGGGTGTGACTCGGACACTAATACACGCTGGGGTGTGACTCGGACACTGTAGTACACACTGGGGTGTGACTCGGACACTAATACACGCTGGGGTGTGACTCGGACTGGGGTGTGACTCGGACACTAATACACGCTGGGGTGTGACTCGGACACTAATACATGCCGGGGTGTGACTCGGACACTAATACACACTGGGGTGTGACTCGGACTGGGGTGTGACTCGGACACTAATACACGCTGGGGTGTGACTTGGACCCTGTAATACATGCTGGGGTGTGACTCGGACTGGGGTGTGACTCGGACACTAATACACGCTGGGGTGTGACTCGGACACTAATACACACTGGGGTGTGACTCGGACACTAATACATGCCGGGGTGTGACTCGGACACTAATACACGCCGGGGTGTGACTCGGACACTAATACACACTGGGGTGTGACTCGGACACTAATACACGCTGGGGTGTGACTCGGACACTAATACACACTGGGGTGTGACTCGGACACTAATACACGCTGGGGTGTGACTCGGACACTAATACACGCCGGGGTGTGACTCGGACACTAATACACGCTGGGGTGTGACTCGGACACTAATACACGCTGGGGTGTGACTCGGACACTAATACACGCTGGGGTGTGACTCGGACACTAATACATGCCGGGGTGTGACTCGGACACTAATACACGCTGGGGTGTGACTCGGACACTAATACACGCTGGGGTGTGACTCGGACACTAATACACGCTGGGGTGTGACTCAGACACTAATACACACTGGGGTGTGACTCGGACACTAATACACGCTGGGGTGTGACTCGGACACTAATACACGCTGGGGTGACTGACACTAATACACACTGGGGTGTGACTCGGACACTAATACACGCTGGGGTGTGACTCGGACACTAAATACACACTGGGGTGTGACTCGGACACTAATACACGCTGGGGTGTGACTCGGACTGGGGTGTGACTCGGACACTAATACACGCTGGGGTGTGACTCGGACACTGTAGTACACACTGGGGTGTGACTCGGACACTAATACACCCTGGGGTGTGACTCGGACTGGGGTGTGACTCGGACACTAATACACGCTGGGGTGTGACTCGGACACTAATACATGCCGGGGTGTGACTCGGACACTAATACACACTGGGGTGTGACTCGGACTGGGGTGTGACTCGGACACTAATACACGCTGGGGTGTGACTCGGACCCTGTAATACATGCTGGGGTGTGACTCGGACTGGGGTGTGACTCGGACACTAATACACGCTGGGGTGTGACTCGGACACTAATACACACTGGGGTGTGACTCGGACACTAATACATGCCGGGGTGTGACTCGGACACTAATACATGCCGGGGTGTGACTCGGACACTAATACACACTGGGGTGTGACTCGGACACTAATACACGCTGGGGTGTGACTCGGACACTAATACACACTGGGGTGTGACTCGGACACTAATACACGCTGGGGTGTGACTCGGACACTAATACACGCTGGGGTGTGACTCGGACACTAATACACGCTGGGGTGTGACTCGGTACACACTGGGGTGTGACTCGGACACTAATACACACTGGGGTGTGACTCGGACACTAATACACACTGGGGTGTGACTGGACACTAATACACGCTGGGGTGTGACTCGGACACTAATACATGCTGGGGTGTGACTCGGACCCTGTAATACACGCTGGGGTGTGACTCGGACACTAATACACGCTGGGGTGTGACTCGGACACTAATACATGCCGGGGTGTGACTCGGACTGGGGTGTGACTCGGACACTAATACATGCTGGGGTGTGACTCGGACACTAATACACGCTGGGGTGTGACTCGGACACTAATACACACTGGGGTGTGACTCGGACACTAATACATGCTGGGGTGTGACTCGGACACTAATACACGCTGGGGTGTGACTCGGACACTAATACACACTGGGGTGTGACTCGGACACTAATACACGCTGGGGTGTGACTCGGACACTAATACATGCCGGGGTGTGACTTGGACTGGGGTGTGACTCGGACACTAATACATGCTGGGGTGTGACTCGGACACTAATACATGCCGGGGTGTGACTCGGACTGGGGTGTGACTCGGACACTAATACACGCTGGGGTTTGACTCGGACTGGGGTGTGACTCGAACACTAATACACGCTGGGGTGTGACTCGGACACTAATACACGCTGGGGTGTGACTCGGACTGGGGTGTGACTCGGACACTAATACATGCTGGGGTGTGACTCGGACACTAATACACGCTGGGGTGTGACTCGGACACTAATACACGCTGGGGTGTGACTCGGACACTAATACACGCTGGGGTGTGACTCGGACACTAATACACGCTGGGGTGTGACTCGGACACTAATACACGCTGGGGTTTGACTCGGACTGGGGTGTGACTCGGACACTAATACATGCTGGGGTGTGACTCGGACACTAATACACGCTGGGGTGTGACTCGGACACTAATACACGCTGGGGTGTGACTCGGACACTAATACATGCCGGGGTGTGACTCGGACACTAATACATGCCGGGGTGTGACTCGGACTGGGGTGTGACTCGCTGGGGTGTGACTCGGACACTAATACATGCCGGGGTGTGACTCGGACACTAATACATGCTGGGGTGTGACTCGGACACTAATACACGCTGGGGTGTGACTCGGACACTAATACACGCTGGGGTGTGACTCGGACACTAATACACACTGGGGTGTGACTCGGACACTAATACACGCTGGGGTGTGACTCGGACACTAATACACGCTGGGGTGTGACTCAGACACTAATACACACTGGGGTGTGACTCGGACACTAATACACGCTGGGGTGTGACTCGGACACTAAATACACACTGGGGTGTGACTCGGACACTAATACACGCTGGGGTGTGACTCGGACTGGGGTGTGACTCGGACACTAATACACGCTGGGGTGTGACTCGGACACTGTAGTACACACTGGGGTGTGACTCGGACACTAATACACGCTGGGGTGTGACTCGGACTGGGGTGTGACTCGGACACTAATACACGCTGGGGTGTGACTCGGACACTAATACATGCCGGGGTGTGACTCGGACACTAATACACACTGGGGTGTGACTCGGACACTCGGACACTAATACACGCTGGGGTGTGACTCGGACCCTGTAATACATGCTGGGGTGTGACTCGGACTGGGGTGTGACTCGGACACTAATACACGCTGGGGTGTGACTCGGACACTAATACACACTGGGGTGTGACTCGGACACTAATACACGCCGGGGTGTGACTCGGACACTAATACATGCCGGGGTGTGACTCGGACACTAATACACACTGGGGTGTGACTCGGACACTAATACACGCTGGGGTGTGACTCGGACACTAATACACACTGGGGTGTGACTCGGACACTAATACACGCTGGGGTGTGACTCGGACACTAATACACGCTGGGGTGTGACTCGGACACTAATACACGCTGGGGTGTGACTCGGACCCTGTAGTACACACTGGGGTGTGACTCGGACACTAATACACACTGGGGTGTGACTCGGACACTAATACACACTGGGGTGTGACTGGACACTAATACACGCTGGGGTGTGACTCGGACACTAATACATGCTGGGGTGTGACTCGGACACTAATACACGCTGGGGTGTGACTCGGACACTAATACACGCTGGGGTGTGACTCGGACACTAATACATGCTGGGGTGTGACTCGGACACTGTGACTCGGACACTACGCTGGGGTGTGACTCGGACACTAATACACGCTGGGGTGTGACTCGGACACTAATACACACTGGGGTGTGACTCGGACACTAATACATGCTGGGGTGTGACTCCGACACTAATACACGCTGGGGTGTGACTCGGACACTAATACACACTGGGGTGTGACTCGGACACTAATACACGCTGGGGTGTGACTCGGACACTAATACATGCCGGGGTGTGACTTGGACTGGGGTGTGACTCGGACACTAATACATGCTGGGGTGTGACTCGGACACTAATACATGCCGGGGTGTGACTCGGACTGGGGTGTGACTCGGACACTAATACACGCTGGGGTGTGGACTGGGGTGTGACGGACACTAATACACGCTGGGGTGTGACTTGGACACTAATACACGCTGGGGTGTGACTCGGACTCTCGGACACTAATACACGCTGGGGTGTGACTCGGACACTAATACACGCTGGGGTGTGACTCGGACACTAATACACGCTGGGGTGTGACTCGGACACTAATACACGCTGGGGTGTGACTCGGACACTAATACATGCTGGGGTGTGACTCGGACACTAATACACGCTGGGGTGTGACTCGGACACTAATACACGCTGGGGTGTGACTCGGACACTAATACACGCTGGGGTGACTGGACTGGACTCGGACACTAATACACGCTGGGGTGTGACTCGGACACTAATACACGCTGGGGTGTGACTCGGACACTAATACATGCTGGGGTGTGACTCGGACACTAATACACGCTGGGGTGTGACTCGGACACTAATACACGCTGGGGTGTGACTCGACACTAATACATGCCGGGGTGTGACTCGGACACTAATACATGCCGGGGTGTGACTGGGGGTGTGACTCGGACACTAATACACGCTGGGGTGTGACTCGGACACTAATACATGCCGGGGTGTGACTCGGACACTAATACATGCCGGGTGTGACTCGGACACTAATACACGCTGGGGTGTGACTCGGACACTAATACACGCTGGGGTGTGACTCGGACACTAATACACGCTGGGGTGTGACTCGGACACTAATACACGCTGGGGTGTGACTCGGACACTAATACACGCTGGGGTGTGACTCGGACACTAATACACGCTGGGGTGTGACTCGGACACTAATACACACTGGGGTGTGACTCGGACACTAATACACGCTGGGGTGTGACTCGGACACTAATACACGCTGGGGTGTGACTCGGACACTAATACACGCTGGGGTGTGACTCGGACACTAATACACGCTGGGGTGTGACTCGGACACTAATACACGCTGGGGTGTGACTCGGACACTAATACACACTGGGGTGTGACTCGGACACTAATACACGCTGGGGTGTGACTCGGACACTAAATACACGCTGGGGTGTGACTCGGACACTAATACACGCTGGGGTGTGACTCGGACACTGTAGTACACACTGGGGTGTGACTCGGACACTAATACACGCTGGGGTGTGACTCGGACTGGGGTGTGACTCGGACACTAATACACGCTGGGGTGTGACTCGGACACTAATACATGCCGGGGTGTGACTCGGACACTAATACACACTGGGGTGTGACTCGGACTGGGGTGTGACTCGGACACTAATACACGCTGGGGTGTGACTCGGACCCTGTAATACATGCTGGGGTGTGACTCGGACTGGGGTGTGACTCGGACACTAATACACGCTGGGGTGTGACTCGGACACTAATACACACTGGGGTGTGACTCGGACACTAATACATGCCGGGGTGTGACTCGGACACTAATACATGCCGGGGTGTGACTCGGACACTAATACACACTGGGGTGTGACTCGGACACTAATACACGCTGGGGTGTGACTCGGACACTAATACACACTGGGGTGTGACTCGGACACTAATACACGCTGGGGTGTGACTCGGACACTAATACACGCTGGGGTGTGACTCGGACACTAATACACGCTGGGGTGTGACTCGGACCCTGTAGTACACACTGGGGTGTGACTCGGACACTAATACACACTGGGGTGTGACTCGGACACTAATACACACTGGGGTGTGACTGGACACTAATACACGCTGGGGTGTGACTCGGACACTAATACATGCTGGGGTGTGACTCGGACCCTGTAATACACGCTGGGGTGTGACTCGGACACTAATACACGCTGGGGTGTGACTCGGACACTAATACATGCCGGGGTGTGACTCGGACTGGGGTGTGACTCGGACACTAATACATGCTGTGACTCGGACACTAATACACGCTGGGGTGTGACTCGGACACTAATACACACTGGGGTGTGACTCGGACACTAATACATGCTGGGGTGTGACTCCGACACTAATACACGCTGGGGTGTGACTCGGACACTAATACACACTGGGGTGTGACTCGGACACTAATACACGCTGGGGTGTGACTCGGACACTAATACATGCCGGGGTGTGACTTGGGGTGTGACTCGGACACTAATACATGCTGGGGTGTGACTCGGACACTAATACATGCCGGGGTGTGACTCGGACTGGGGTGTGACTCGGACACTAATACACGCTGGGGTTTGACTCGGACTGGGGTGTGACTCGAACACTAATACACGCTGGGGTGTGACTCGGACACTAATACACGCTGGGGTGTGACTCGGACTGGGGTGTGACTCGGACACTAATACATGCTGGGGTGTGACTCGGACACTAATACACGCTGGGGTGTGACTCGGACACTAATACACGCTGGGGTGTGACTCGGACACTAATACACGCTGGGGTGTGACTCGGACACTAATACATGCTGGGGTGTGACTCGGACACTAATACACGCTGGGGTGTGACTCGGACACTAATACACGCTGGGGTGTGACTCGGACACTAATACACGCTGGGGTTTGACTCGGACTGGGGTGTGACTCGAACACTAATACACGCTGGGGTGTGACTTGGACACTAATACACGCTGGGGTGTGACTCGGACTGGGGTGTGACTCGGACACTAATACATGCTGGGGTGTGACTCGGACACTAATACACGCTGGGGTGTGACTCGGACACTAATACATGCCGGGGTGTGACTCGGACACTAATACATGCCGGGGTGTGACTCGGACTGGGGTGTGACTCGGACACTAATACACGCTGGGGTGTGACTCGGACACTAATACATGCCGGGGTGTGACTCGGACACTAATACACGCTGGGGTGTGACTCGCTGCTGGGGTGTGACTCGGACACTAATACACGCTGGGGTGTGACTCGGACACTAATACACCTGGGGTGTGACTCGGACACTAATACATGCTGGGGTGTGACTCGGACACTAATACACGCTGGGGTGTGACTCGGACACTAATACACGCTGGGGTGTGACTCGGACACTAATACATGCCGGGGTGTGACTCGGACACTAATACATGCCGGGGTGTGACTCGGACTGGGGTGTGACTCGGACACTAATACACGCTGGGGTGTGACTCGGACACTAATACACGCTGGGGTGTGACTCGGACACTAATACACGCTGGGGTGTGACTCGGACACTAATACACGCTGGGGTGTGACTCGGACACTAATACACGCTGGGGTGTGACTCGGACACTAATACACGCTGGGGTGTGACTCGGACACTAATACACGCTGGGGTGTGACTCGGACACTAATACACACTGGGGTGTGACTCGGACACTAATACACGCTGGGGTGTGACTCGGACACTAATACATGCCGGGGTGTGACTCGGACACTAATACATGCCGGGGTGTGACTCGGACTGGGGTGTGACTCGGACACTAATACACGCTGGGGTGTGACTCGGACACTAATACATGCCGGGGTGTGACTCGGACACTAATACATGCCGGGGTGTGACTCGGACTGGGGTGTGACTCGGACACTAATACACGCTGGGGTGTGACTCGGACACTAATACATGCCGGGGTGTGACTCGGACTGGGGTGTGACTCGGACACTATTACACACTAGGGTGTGACTCGGACACTAATACACGCTGGGGTGTGACTCGGACACTAATACATGCCGGGGTGTGACTCGGACACTAATACATGCCGGGGTGTGACTCGGACACTAATACACGCTGGGGTGTGACTCGGACACTAATACACACTGGGGTGTGACTCGGACACTAATACACGCTGGGGTGTGACTCGGACACTAATACATGCCGGGGTGTGACTCGGACACTAATACATGCCGGGGTGTGACTCGGACACTAATACACGCTGGGGTGTGACTGGACACTAATACACACTGGGGTGTGACTCGGACACTAATACACGCTGTGACTCGGACACTAATACACGCTGGGGTGTGACTCGGACACTAATACACGCTGGGGTGTGACTCGGACACTAATACACGCTGGGGTGTGACTCGGACACTAAATACACACTGGGGTGTGACTCGGACACTAATACACGCTGGGGTGTGACTCGGACTGGGGTGTGACTCGGACACTAATACACGCTGGGGTGTGACTCGGACACTGTAGTACACACTGGGGTGTGACTCGGACACTAATACACGCTGGGGTGTGACTCGGACTGGGGTGTGACTCGGACACTAATACACGCTGGGGTGTGACTCGGACACTAATACATGCCGGGGTGTGACTCGGACACTAATACACACTGGGGTGTGACTCGGACTGGGGTGTGACTCGGACACTAATACACGCTGGGGTGTGACTCGGACCCTGTAATACATGCTGGGGTGTGACTCGGACTGGGGTGTGACTCGGACACTAATACACGCTGGGGTGTGACTCGGACACTAATACACACTGGGGTGTGACTCGGACACTAATACATGCCGGGGTGTGACTCGGACACTAATACATGCCGGGGTGTGACTCGGACACTAATACACACTGGGGTGTGACTCGGACACTAATACACGCTGGGGTGTGACTCGGACACTAATACACACTGGGGTGTGACTCGGACACTAATACACGCTGGGGTGTGACTCGGACACTAATACACGCTGGGGTGTGACTCGGACACTAATACTGGGGTGTGACTCGGACACTAATACACACTGGGGTGTGACTCGGACACTAATACACACTGGGGTGTGACTGGACACTAATACACACTGGGGTGTGACTGGACACTAATACACGCTGGGGTGTGACTCGGACACTAATACACGCTGGGGTGTGACTCGGACACTAATACACGCTGGGGTGTGACTCGGACACTAATACACGCTGGGGTGTGACTCGGACACTAATACACACTGGGGTGTGACTGGACACTAATACACGCTGGGGTGTGACTCGGACACTAATACACGCTGGGGTGTGACTCGGACACTAATACACGCTGGGGTGTGACTCGGACACTGTAGTACACACTGGGGTGTGACTCGGACACTAATACACGCTGGGGTGTGACTCGGACTGGGGTGTGACTCGGACACTAATACACGCTGGGGTGTGACTCGGACACTAATACATGCCGGGGTGTGACACACTAATACACACTGGGGTGTGACTGGACTGGGGTGTGACTCGGACACTAATACACGCTGGGGTGTGACTCGGACCCTAATACATGCTGGGGTGTGACTCGGACTGGGGTGTGACTCGGACACTAATACACGCTGGGGTGTGACTCGGACACTAATACACACTGGGGTGTGACTCGGACACTAATACATGGGGGTGTGACTCGGACACTAATACACGCTGGGGTGTGACTCGGACACTAATACACACTGGGGTGTGACTCGGACACTAATACACGCTGGGGTGTGACTCGGACACTAATACACGCTGGGGTGTGACTCGGACACTAATACACGCTGGGGTGTGACTGACACTAATACACGCTGGGGTGTGACTGGACACTAATACACGCTGGGGTGTGACTCGGACACTAATACACGCTGGGGTGTGACTCGGACACTAATACACGCTGGGGTGTGACTCGGACACTAATACACGCTGGGGTGTGACTCGGACACTAATACACACTGGGGTGTGACTCGGACACTAATACACGCTGGGGTGTGACTCGGACACTAATACACGCTGGGGTGTGACTCGACACTAATACATGCCGGGGTGTGACTCGGACACTAAATACACTGGGGTGTGACTCGGACACTAATACACGCTGGGGTGTGACTCGGACACTAATACATGCGCTGGGGTGTGACTCGACACTAATACATGCCGGGTGTGACTCGGACTGGATTGTGACTCGGACACTAATACACGCTGGGGTGTGACTCGGACACTAATACATGCCGGGGTGTGACTCGGACTGGGGTGTGACTCGGACACTAATACACACTAGGGTGTGACTGGACACTAATACACGGGGGTGTGACTCGGACACTAATACATGCCGGGTGTGACTCGGACACTAATACATGCTGGGGTGTGACTGGACACTAATACACGCTGGGGTGTGACTCGGACACTAATACACACTGGGGTGTGACTCGGACACTAATACACGCTGGGGTGTGACTCGGACACTAATACACGCCGGGGTGTGACTCGGACACTAATACACGCTGGGGTGTGACTCGGACACTAATACACGCTGGGGTGTGACTCGGACACTAATACACACTGGGTTGTGACTCGGACACTAATACACGCCGGGGTGTGACTCGGACACTAATACACGCTGGGGTGTGACTCGGACACTAATACACGCTGGGGTGTGACTCGGACACTAATACACGCTGGGGTGTGACTCGGACACTAAATACACACTGGGGTGTGACTCGGACACTAATACACGCTGGGGTGTGACTCGGACACTCGGACACTAATACACGCTGGGGTGTGACTCGGACACTGTAATACACTGGGGTGTGACTCGGACACTAATACACGCTGGGGTGTGACTCGGACTGGGGTGTGACTCGGACACTAATACACGCTGGGGTGTGACTCGGACACTAATACATGCCGGGGTGTGACTCGGACACTAATACACACTGGGGTGTGACTCGGACTGGGGTGTGACTCGGACACTAATACACGCTGGGGTGTGACTCGGACCCTGTAATACATGCTGGGGTGTGACTCGGACTGGGGTGTGACTCGGACACTAATACACGCTGGGGTGTGACTCGGACACTAATACACACTGGGGTGTGACTCGGACACTAATACATGCCGGGGTGTGACTGGGGCCGGGGTGACTCGGACACTAATACACACTGGGGTGTGACTCGGACACTAATACACGCTGGGGTGTGACTCGGACACTAATACACACTGGGGTGTGACTCGGACACTAATACACGCTGGGGTGTGACTCGGACACTAATACACGCTGGGGTGTGACTCGGACCCTGTAGTACACACTGGGGTGTGACTCGGACACTAATACACACTGGGGTGTGACTCGGACACTAATACACACTGGGGTGTGACTGGACACTAATACACACTGGGGTGTGACTGGACACTAATACACGCTGGGGTGTGACTCGGACACTAATACACGCTGGGGTGTGACTCGGACACTAATACACACTGGGGTGTGACTCGGACACTAATACACGCTGGGGTGTGACTCGGACACTAATACACACTGGGGTGTGACTGGACACTAATACACGCTGGGGTGTGACTCGGACACTAATACACGCTGGGGTGTGACTCGGACACTAATACACGCTGGGGTGTGACTCGGACACTAATACACGCTGGGGTGTGACTCGGACACTAATACACACTGGGGTGTGACTCGGACACTAATACACGCTGGGGTGTGACTCGGACACTAATACATGCCGGGGTGTGACTCGGACACTAATACATGCCGGGGTGTGACTCGGACTGGGGTGTGACTCGGACACTAATACACGCTGGGGTGTGACTCGGACACTAATACATGCCGGGGTGTGACTCGGACACTAATACATGCCGGGGTGTGACTCGGACTGGGGTGTGACTCGGACACTAATACACGCTGGGGTGTGACTCGGACACTAATACATGCCGGGGTGTGACTCGGACTGGGGTGTGACTCGGACACTAATACACACTGGGGTGTGACTCGGACACTAATACACGCTGGGGTGTGACTCGGACACTAATACATGCCGGGGTGTGACTCGGACACTAATACATGCCGGGGTGTGACTCGGACACTAATACACGCTGGGGTGTGACTCGGACACTAATACACACTGGGGTGTGACTCGGACACTAATACACGCTGGGGTGTGACTCGGACACTAATACACGCTGGGGTGTGACTCGGACACTAATACACGCTGGGGTGTGACTCAGACACTAATACACACTGGGGTGTGACTCGGACACTAAATACACACTGGGGTGTGACTCGGACACTAATACACGCTGGGGTGTGACTCGGACTGGGGTGTGACTCGGACACTAATACACGCTGGGGTGTGACTCGGACACTAATACACACTGGGGTGTGACTCGGACACTAATACACACTGGGGTGTGACTCGGACTGGGGTGTGACTACACTAATACACGCTGGGGTGTGACTCGGACACTAATACATGCCGGGGTGTGACTCGGACACTAATACACACTGGGGTGTGACTCGGTGGGGTGTGACTCGGACACTAATACACGCTGGGGTGTGACTCGGACCCTGTAATACATGCTGGGGTGTGACTCGGACTGGGGTGTGACTCGGACACTAATACACGCTGGGGTGTGACTCGGACACTAATACACACTGGGGTGTGACTCGGACACTAATACATGCCGGGGTGTGACTCGGACACTAATACACACTGGGGTGTGACTCGGACACTAATACACGCTGGGGTGTGACTCGGACACTAATACACACTGGGGTGTGACTCGGACACTAATACACGCTGGGGTGTGACTCGGACACTAATACACGCTGTGGTGTGACTCGGACACTAATACACGCTGGGGTGTGACTCGGACCCTGTAGTACACACTGGGGTGTGACTCGGACACTAATACACACTGGGGTGTGACTCGGACACTAATACACACTGGGGTGTGACTGGACACTAATACACGCTGGGGTGTGACTCGGACACTAATACATGCTGGGGTGTGACTCGGACCCTGTAATACACGCTGGGGTGTGACTCGGACACTAATACACGCTGGGGTGTGACTCGGACACTAATACATGCCTGGGGTGTGACTCGGACTGGGGTGTGACTCGGACACTAATACATGCCGGGTGTGACTCGGACACTAATACACGCTGGGGTGTGACTCGGACACTAATACACACTGGGGTGTGACTGGACACTAATACACACTGGGGTGTGACTCGGACACTAATACATGGGGGTGTGACTCGGACACTAATACATGCACTGCTGTGACTCGGACACTAATACACACTGGGGTGTGACTCGGACACTAATACACGCTGGGGTGTGACTCGGACACTAATACACACTGGGGTGTGACTCGGACACTAATACACGCTGGGGTGTGACTCGGACACTAATACACGCTGGGGTGTGACTCGGACCCTGTAGTACACACTGGGGTGTGACTCGGACACTAATACACACTGGGGTGTGACTCGGACACTAATACACACTGGGGTGTGACTGGACACTAATACACGCTGGGGTGTGACTCGGACACTAATACATGCTGGGGTGTGACTCGGACACTAATACACGCTGGGGTGTGACTCGGACACTAATACACGCTGGGGTGTGACTCGGACACTAATACACACTGGGGTGTGACTGGACACTAATACACGCTGGGGTGTGACTCGGACACTAATACACGCTGGGGTGTGACTCGGACACTAATACACGCTGGGGTGTGACTCGGACACTAATACACGCTGGGGTGTGACTCGGACACTAATACACGCTGGGGTGTGACTCGGACACTAATACACGCTGGGGTGTGACTCGGACACTAATACACACTGGGGTGTGACTCGGACACTAATACACGCTGGGGTGTGACTCGGACACTAATACATGCCGGGGTGTGACTCGGACACTAATACATGCCGGGGTGTGACTCGGACTGGGGTGTGACTCGGACACTAATACACGCTGGGGTGTGACTCGGACACTAATACATGCCGGGGTGTGACTCGGACACTAATACATGCCGGGGTGTGACTCGGACTGGGGTGTGACTCGGACACTAATACACGCTGGGGTGTGACTCGGACACTAATACATGCCGGGGTGTGACTCGGACTGGGGTGTGACTCGGACACTAATACACACTGGGGTGTGACTCGGACACTAATACACGCTGGGGTGTGACTCGGACACTAATACATGCCGGGGTGTGACTCGGACACTAATACATGCCGGGGTGTGACTCGGACACTAATACACGCTGGGGTGTGACTCGGACACTAATACACACTGGGGTGTGACTCGGACACTAATACACGCCGGGGTGTGACTCGGACACTAATACACGCTGGGGTGTGACTCGGACACTAATACACGCTGGGGTGTGACTCGGACACTAATACACACTGGGGTGTGACTCGGACACTAATACACGCTGGGGTGTGACTCGGACACTAAATACACACTGGGGTGTGACTCGGACACTAATACACGCTGGGGTGTGACTCGGACTGGGGTGTGACTCGGACACTAATACACGCTGGGGTGTGACTCGGACACTGTAGTACACACTGGGGTGTGACTCGGACACTAATACACACTGGGGTGTGACTCGGACACTAATACACGCTGGGGTGTGACTCGGACACTAATACATGCCGGGGTGTGACTCGGACACTAATACACACTGGGGTGTGACTCGGACTGGGGTGTGACTCGGACACTAATACACGCTGGGGTGTGACTCGGACCCTGTAATACATGCTGGGGTGTGACTCGGACTGGGGTGTGACTCGGACACTAATACACGCTGGGGTGTGACTCGGACACTAATACACACTGGGGTGTGACTCGGACACTAATACATGCCGGGGTGTGACTCGGACACTAATACATGCCGGGGTGTGACTCGGACACTAATACACACTGGGGTGTGACTCGGACACTAATACACGCTGGGGTGTGACTCGGACACTAATACACACTGGGGTGTGACTCGGACACTAATACACGCTGGGGTGTGACTCGGACACTAATACACGCTGGGGTGTGACTCGGACCCTGTAGTACACACTGGGGTGTGACTCGGACACTAATACACACTGGGGTGTGACTCGGACACTAATACACACTGGGGTGTGACTGGACACTAATACACGCTGGGGTGTGACTCGGACACTAATACATGCTGGGGTGTGACTCGGACCCTGTAATACACGCTGGGGTGTGACTCGGACACTAATACACGCTGGGGTGTGACTCGGACACTAATACATGCCGGGGTGTGACTCGGACTGGGGTGTGACTCGGACACTAATACATGCCGGGGTGTGACTCGGACACTAATACACGCTGGGGTGTGACTCGGACACTAATACACACTGGGGTGTGACTCGGACACTAATACACACTGGGGTGTGACTCGGACACTAATACATGCCGGGGTGTGACTCGGACACTAATACATGCCGGGGTGTGACTCGGACACTAATACACACTGGGGTGTGACTCGGACACTAATACACGCTGGGGTGTGACTCGGACACTAATACACACTGGGGTGTGACTCGGACAGTAATAAACGCTGGGGTGTGACTCGGACACTAATACACGCTGGGGTGTGACTCGGACCCTGTAGTACACACTGGGGTGTGACTCGGACACTAATACACACTGGGGTGTGACTCGGACACTAATACACACTGGGGTGTGACTGGACACTAATACACGCTGGGGTGTGACTCGGACACTAATACACGCTGGGGTGTGACTCGGACTGGGGTGTGACTCGGACACTAATACACGCTGGGGTGTGACTCGGACTGGGGTGTGACTCGGACACTAATACACGCTGGGGTGTGACTCGGACACTGTAGTACACACTGGGGTGTGACTCGGACACTAATACACACTGGGGTGTGACTCGGACACTAATACACGCTGGGGTGTGACTCGGACACTAATACATGCCGGGGTGTGACTCGGACACTAATACACACTGGGGTGTGACTCGGACTGGGGTGTGACTCGGACACTAATACACGCTGGGGTGTGACTCGGACCCTGTAATACATGCTGGGGTGTGACTCGGACTGGGGTGTGACTCGGACACTAATACACGCTGGGGTGTGACTCGGACACTAATACACACTGGGGTGTGACTCGGACACTAATACATGCCGGGGTGTGACTCGGACACTAATACATGCCGGGGTGTGACTCGGACACTAATACACACTGGGGTGTGACTCGGACACTAATACACGCTGGGGTGTGACTCGGACACTAATACACACTGGGGTGTGACTCGGACACTAATACACGCTGGGGTGTGACTCGGACACTAATACACGCTGGGGTGTGACTCGGACCCTGTAGTACACACTGGGGTGTGACTCGGACACTAATACACACTGGGGTGTGACTCGGACACTAATACACACTGGGGTGTGACTGGACACTAATACACGCTGGGGTGTGACTCGGACACTAATACATGCTGGGGTGTGACTCGGACCCTGTAATACACGCTGGGGTGTGACTCGGACACTAATACACGCTGGGGTGTGACTCGGACACTAATACATGCCGGGGTGTGACTCGGACTGGGGTGTGACTCGGACACTAATACATGCCGGGGTGTGACTCGGACACTAATACACGCTGGGGTGTGACTCGGACACTAATACACACTGGGGTGTGACTCGGACACTAATACATGCTGGGGTGTGACTCCGACACTAATACACGCTGGGGTGTGACTCGGACACTAATACACACTGGGGTGTGACTCGGACACTAATACACGCTGGGGTGTGACTCGGACACTAATACATGCCAGGGTGTGACTTGGACTGGGGTGTGACTCGGACACTAATACATGCTGGGGTGTGACTCGGACACTAATACATGCCGGGGTGTGACTCGGACTGGGGTGTGACTCGGACACTAATACACGCTGGGGTTTGACTCGGACTGGGGTGTGACTCGAACACTAATACACGCTGGGGTGTGACTTGGACACTAATACACGCTGGGGTGTGACTCGGACTGGGGTGTGACTCGGACACTAATACATGCTGGGGTGTGACTCGGACACTAATACACGCTGGGGTGTGACTCGGACACTAATACACGCTGGGGTGTGACTCGGACACTAATACACGCTGGGGTGTGACTCGGACACTAATACATGCTGGGGTGTGACTCGGACACTAATACACGCTGGGGTGTGACTCGGACACTAATACACGCTGGGGTGTGACTCGGACACTAATACACGCTGGGGTGTGACTCGGACACTAATACACGCTGGGGTGTGACTCGGACACTAATACACGCTGGGGTGTGACTCGGACACTAATACACGCTGGGGTGTGACTCGGACACTAATACACGCTGGGGTGTGACTCAGACACTAAAACACACTGGGGTGTGACTCGGACCCTGTAATACATGCTGGGGTGTGACTCGGACACTAATACATGCTGGGGTGTGACTCGGACACTAATACACGCTGGGGTGTGACTCGGACACTAATACACGCTGGGGTGTGACTCGGACACTAATACACACTGGGGTGTGACTCGGACACTAATACACGCTGGGGTGTGACTCGGACACTAAATACACACTGGGGTGTGACTCGGACACTAATACAAGCTGCGGTGTGACTCGGACACTAATACACGCTGGGGTGTGACTCGGACACTAATACACGCTGGGGTGTGACTCGGACACTAATACACGCTGGGGTGTGACTCGGACACTAAATACACACTGGGGTGTGACTCGGACACTAATACACGCTACGGTGTGACTCGGACACTAATACACGCTGGGGTGTGACTCGGACACTAATACACGCTGGGGTGTGACTCGGACACTAATACACGCTGGGGTGTGACTTGGACCCTGTAGTACACACTGGGGTGTGACTCGGACTGGGCTGTGACTCGGACACTAATACATGCCGGGGTGTGACTCGGACACTAATACACGCTGGGGTGTGACTCGGACACTAATACACGCTGGGGTGTGACTCTGTAACTAATACACGCTGGGGTGTGACTCGGACACTAATACATGCCGGGGTGTGACTCGGACACTAATACACGCTGGGGTGTGACTCGGACACTAATACACGCTGGGGTGTGACTCGGACACTAATACACACTGGGGTGTGACTCGGACACTAATACACGCCGGGGTGTGACTCGGACACTAATACACGCTGGGGTGTGACTCGGACACTAATACACGCTGGGGTGTGACTCGGACACTAATACACACTGGGGTGTGACTCGGACACTAATACACGCTGGGGTGTGACTCGGACACTAAATACACACTGGGGTGTGACTCGGACACTAATACAAGCTGCGGTGTGACTCGGACACTAATACACGCTGCGGTGTGACTCGGACACTAATACACGCTGGGGTGTGACTCGGACACTAATACACGCTGGGGTGTGACTCGGACACTAATACACACTGGGGTGTGACTCGGACACTAATACACGCTGGGGTGTGACTCGGACACTAAATACACACTGGGGTGTGACTCGGACACTAATACAAGCTGCGGTGTGACTCGGACACTAATACACGCTGGGGTGTGACTCGGACACTAATACACGCTGGGGTGTGACTCGGACACTAATACACGCTGGGGTGTGACTCGGACACTAATACACGCTGGGGTGTGACTCGGACACTAATACACGCTGGGGTGTGACTCGGACACTAATACACGCTGGGGTGTGACTCGGACACTAATACACACTGGGGTGTGACTCAGACACTAAAACACACTGGGGTGTGACTCGGACCCTGTAATACATGCTGGGGTGTGACTCGGACACTAATACATGCTGGGGTGTGACTCGGACACTAATACACGCTGGGGTGTGACTCGGACACTAATACACGCTGGGGTGTGACTCGGACTGGGGTGTGACTCGGACACTAATACACGCTGGGGTGTGACTCGGACCCTGTAATACATGCCGGGGTGTGACTCGGACACTAATACATGACGGGATGTGACTCGGACACTAATACACGCCGGGGTGTGACTCGGACACTAATACACGCTGGGGTGTGACTCGGACACTAATACACGCTGGGGTGTGACTCGGACACTAATACACGCCGGGGTGTGACTCGGACACTAATACACGCTGGGGTGTGACTCGGACACTAATACACGCTGGGGTGTGACTCAGACACTAATACACACTGGGGTGTGACTCGGACACTAATACACGCTGGGGTGTGACTCGGACACTAAATACACACTGGGGTGTGACTCGGACACTAATACACGCTGCGGTGTGACTCGGACACTAATACACGCTGGGGTGTGACTCGGACACTAATACACGCTGGGGTGTGACTCGGACACTAATACACGCTGGGGTGTGACTCGGACACTAATACACGCTGGGGTGTGACTCGGACACTAATACACGCTGGGGTGTGACTCGGACCCTGTAATACACGCTGGGGTGTGACTCGGACACTAATACACGCTGGGGTGTGACTCGGACCCTGTAGTACACACTGGGGTGTGACTCGGACTGGGCTGTGACTCGGACACTAATACAAGCCGGGGTGTGACTCGGACACTAATACACGCTGGGGTGTGACTCGGACACTAATACACGCCGGGGTGTGACTCGGACACTAATACACACTGGGGTGTGACTCGGACACTAATACATGCCGGGGTGTGACTCGGACACTAATACACGCTGGGGTGTGACTCGGACACTAATACACGCTGGGGTGTGACTCGGACACTAATACACACTGGGGTGTGACTCGGACACTAATACACGCTGGGGTGTGACTCGGACACTAAATACACACTGGGGTGTGACTCGGACACTAATACAAGCTGCGGTGTGACTCGGACACTAATACACGCTGGGGTGTGACTCGGACACTAATACACGCTGGGGTGTGACTCGGACACTAATACACGCTGGGGTGTGACTCGGACACTAAATACACACTGGGGTGTGACTCGGACACTAATACACGCTACGGTGTGACTCGGACACTAATACACGCTGGGGTGTGACTCGGACACTAATACACGCTGGGGTGTGACTCGGACACTAATACACGCTGGGGTGTGACTCGGACACTAATACACGCTGGGGTGTGACTCGGACACTAATACACGCTGGGGTGTGACTCGGACCCTGTAATACACGCTGGGGTGTGACTCGGACACTAATACACGCTGGGGTGTGACTCGGACCCTGTAGTACACACTGGGGTGTGACTCGGACTGGGCTGTGACTCGGACACTAATACATGCCGGGGTGTGACTCGGACACTAATACACGCTGGGGTGTGACTCGGACACTAATACACGCTGGGGTGTGACTCTGTAACTAATACACACTGGGGTGTGACTCGGACACTAATACATGCCGGGGTGTGACTCGGACACTAATACACGCTGGGGTGTGACTCGGACACTAATACACGCTGGGGTGTGACTCGGACACTAATACACACTGGGGTGTGACTCGGACACTAATACATGCCGGGGTGTGACTCGGACACTAATACACGCTGGGGTGTGACTCGGACACTAATACACGCTGGGGTGTGACTCGGACACTAATACACACTGGGGTGTGACTCGGACACTAATACACGCTGGGGTGTGACTCGGACACTAAATACACACTGGGGTGTGACTCGGACACTAATACAAGCTGCGGTGTGACTCGGACACTAATACACGCTGCGGTGTGACTCGGACACTAATACACGCTGGGGTGTGACTCGGACACTAATACACGCTGGGGTGTGACTCGGACACTAATACACACTGGGGTGTGACTCGGACACTAATACACGCTGGGGTGTGACTCGGACACTAAATACACACTGGGGTGTGACTCGGACACTAATACAAGCTGCGGTGTGACTCGGACACTAATACACGCTGGGGTGTGACTCGGACACTAATACACGCTGGGGTGTGACTCGGACACTAATACACGCTGGGGTGTGACTCGGACACTAAATACACAATGGGGTGTGACTCGGACACTAATACACGCTACGGTGTGACTCGGACACTAATACACGCTGGGGTGTGACTCGGACACTAATACACGCTGGGGTGTGACTCGGACACTAATACACGCTGGGGTGTGACTCGGACGCTAATACACGCTGGGGTGTGACTCGGACACTAATACACGCTGGGGTGTGACTCGAACCCTGTAATACACGCTGGGGTGTGACTCGGACACTAATACACGCTGGGGTGTGACTCGGACCCTATAGTACACACTGGGGTGTGACTCGGACTGGGCTGTGACTCGGACACTAATACATGCCGGGGTGTGACTCGGACACTAATACACGCTGGGGTGTGACTCGGACACTAATACACGCCGGGGTGTGACTCTGACACTAATACACACTGGGGTGTGACTCGGACACTAATACATGCCGGGGTGTGACTCGGACACTAATACACGCTGGGGTGTGACTCGGACACTAATACACGCTGGGGTGTGACTCGGACACTAATACACACTGGGGTGTGACTCGGACACTAATACACGCTGGGGTGTGACTCGGACACTAAATACACACTGGGGTGTGACTCGGACACTAATACACGCTGCGGTGTGACTCGGACACTAATACACGCTGGGGTGTGACTCGGACACTAATACACGCTGGGGTGTGACTCGGACACTAAAACACACTGGGGTGTGACTCGGACCCTGTAATACATGCTGGGGTGTGACTCGGACACTAATACATGCTGGGGTGTGACTCGGACACTAATACACGCTGGGGTGTGACTCGGACACTAATACACGCTGGGGTGTGACTCGGACTGGGGTGTGACTCGGACACTAATACACGCTGGGGTGTGACTCGGACCCTGTAATACATGCCGGGGTGTGACTCGGACACTAATACATGCCGGGATGTGACTCGGACACTAATACACGCCGGGGTGTGACTCGGACACTAATACACGCTGGGGTGTGACTCGGACACTAATACACGCCGGGGTGTGACTCGGACACTAATACACGCCGGGGTGTGACTCGGACACTAATACACGCCGGGGTGTGACTCGGACACTAATACACGCTGGGGTGTGACTCGGACACTAATACACGCTGGGGTGTGACTCAGACACTAATACACACTGGGGTGTGACTCGGACACTAATACACGCTGGGGTGTGACTCGGACACTAAATACACACTGGGGTGTGACTCGGACACTAATACACGCTGTGGTGTGACTCGGACACTAATACACGCTGGGGTGTGACTCGGACACTAATACACGCTGGGGTGTGACTCTGTAACTAATACACACTGGGGTGTGACTCGGACACTAATACATGCCGGGGTGTGACTCGGACACTAATACACGCTGGGGTGTGACTCGGACACTAATACACGCTGGGGTGTGACTCGGACACTAATACACACTGGGGTGTGACTCGGACACTAATACACGCTGGGGTGTGACTCGGACACTAAATACACTCTGGGGTGTGACTCGGACACTAATACACGCTGCGGTGTGACTCGGACACTAATACACGCTGGGGTGTGACTCGGACACTAATACACACTGGGGTGTGACTCGGACACTAATACACGCTGCGGTGTGACTCGGACACTAATACACGCTGGGGTGTGACTCGGACACTAATACACGCTGGGGTGTGACTCGGACACTAAAACACACTGGGGTGTGACTCGGACCCTGTAATACATGCTGGGGTGTGACTCGGACACTAATACACGCTGGGGTGTGACTCGGACACTAATACACGCTGGGGTGTGACTCGGACACTAATACACGCTGGGGTGTGACTCGGACTGGGGTGTGACTCGGACACTAATACACGCTGGGGTGTGACTCGGACCCTGTAATACATGCCGGGGTGTGACTCGGACACTAATACATGCCGGGATGTGACTCGGACACTAATACACGCCGGGGTGTGACTCGGACACTAATACACGCTGGGGTGTGACTCGGACCCTGTAATACACGCTGGGGTGTGACTCGGACACTAATACACGCTGGGGTGTGACTCGGACCCTGTAGTACACACTGGGGTGTGACTCGGACTGGGCTGTGACTCGGACACTAATACAAGCCGGGGTGTGACTCGGACACTAATACACGCTGGGGTGTGACTCGGACACTAATACACGCTGGGGTGTGACTCGGACACTAATACACACTGGGGTGTGACTCGGACACTAATACATGCCGGGGTGTGACTCGGACACTAATACACGCTGGGGTGTGACTCGGACACTAATACACGCTGGGGTGTGACTCGGACACTAATACACACTGGGGTGTGACTCGGACACTAATACACGCTGGGGTGTGACTCGGACACTAAATACACACTGGGGTGTGACTCGGACACTAATACAAGCTGCGGTGTGACTCGGACACTAATACACGCTGGGGTGTGACTCGGACACTAATACACACTGGGGTGTGACTCGGACACTAATACACGCTGGGGTGTGACTCGGACACTAAATACACACTGGGGTGTGACTGACACTAATACACGCTACGGTGTGACTCGGACACTAATACACGCTGGGGTGTGACTCGGACACTAATACACGCTGGGGTGTGACTCGGACACTAATACACGCTGGGGTGTGACTCGGACACTAATACACGCTGGGGTGTGACTCGGACACTAATACACGCTGGGGTGTGACTCGGACCCTGTAATACACGCTGGGGTGTGACTCGGACACTAATACACGCTGGGGTGTGACTCGGACCCTGTAGTACACACTGGGGTGTGACTCGGACTGGGCTGTGACTCGGACACTAATACATGCCGGGGTGTGACTCGGACACTAAATACACACTGGGGTGTGACTCGGACACTAATACACGCTGTGGTGTGACTCGGACACTAATACACGCTGGGGTGTGACTCGGACACTAATACACGCTGGGGTGTGACTCTGTAACTAATACACACTGGGGTGTGACTCGGACACTAATACATGCCGGGGTGTGACTCGGACACTAATACACGCTGGGGTGTGACTCGGACACTAATACACGCTGGGGTGTGACTCGGACACTAATACACACTGGGGTGTGACTCGGACACTAATACACGCTGGGGTGTGACTCGGACACTAAATACACTCTGGGGTGTGACTCGGACACTAATACACGCTGCGGGTGTGACTCGGACACTAATACACGCTGGGGTGTGACTCGGACACTAATACACGCTGGGGTGTGACTCGGACACTAATACACGCTGCGGTGTGACTCGGACACTAATACACGCTGGGGTGTGACTCGGACACTAATACACGCTGGGGTGTGACTCGGACACTAAAACACACTGGGGTGTGACTCGGACCCTGTAATACATGCTGGGGTGTGACTCGGACACTAATACACGCTGTGACTCGGACACTAATACACGCTGGGGTGTGACTCGGACACTAATACACGCTGGGGTGTGACTCGGACACTACACTACACGCTGGGTGTGACTGGACCCTGGGGGTGTGACTCGGACACTAATACACGCTGGGATGTGACTCGGACACTAATACACGCCGGGGTGTGACTCGGACACTAATACACGCTGGGGTGTGACTCGGACCCTGTAATACACGCTGGGGTGTGACTCGGACACTAATACACGCTGGGGTGTGACTCGGACCCTGTAGTACACACTGGGGTGTGACTCGGTGGGCTGTGACTCGGACACTAAACAAGCCGGGTGTGACTCGGACACTAATACACGCTGGGTGTGACTCGGACACTAATACACGCTGGGGTGTGACTCGGACACTAATACACACTGGGGTGTGACTCGGACACTAATACATGCCGGGGTGTGACTCGGACACTAATACACGCTGGGTGTGACTCGGACACTAATACACGCTGGGGTGTGACTCGGACACTAATACACACTGGGGTGTGACTCGGACACTAATACACGCTGGGGTGTGACTCGGACACTAAATACACGCTGGGGTGTGACTCGGACACTAATACAAGCTGCGGTGTGACTCGGACACTAATACACGCTGGGGTGTGACTCGGACACTAATACACACTGGGGTGTGACTCGGACACTAATACACGCTGGGGTGTGACTCGGACACTAAATACACACTGGGGTGTGACTCGGACACTAATACACGCTGGGGTGTGACTCGGACACTAATACACGCTGGGGTGTGACTCGGACACTAATACACGCTGGGGTGTGACTCGGACACTGCTGGGTGTGACTCGGACACTAATACACGCTGGGGTGTGACTCGGACACTAATACACGCTGGGGTGTGACTCGGACCCTGTAATACACGCTGGGGTGTGACTCGGACACTAATACACGCTGGGGTGTGACTCGGACCCTGTAGTACACACTGGGGTGTGACTCGGACTGGGCTGTGACTCGGACACTAATACATGCCGGGGTGTGACTCGGACACTAATACACGCTGGGGTGTGACTCGGACACTAATACACGCTGGGGTGTGACTCTGTAACTAATACACACTGGGGTGTGACTCGGACACTAATACATGCCGGGGTGTGACTCGGACACTAATACACGCTGGGGTGTGACTCGGACACTAATACACGCTGGGGTGTGACTCGGACACTAATACACACTGGGGTGTGACTCGGACACTAATACACGCCGGGGTGTGACTCGGACACTAATACATGCCGGGGTGTGACTCGGACACTAATACACGCTGGGGTGTGACTCGGACACTAATACACACTGGGGTGTGACTCGGACACTAATACACGCTGGGGTGTGACTCGGACACTAAATACACACTGGGGTGTGACTCGGACACTAATACAAGCTGCGGTGTGACTCGGACACTAATACACGCTGCGGTGTGACTCGGACACTAATACACGCTGGGGTGTGACTCGGACACTAATACACGCTGGGGTGTGACTCGGACACTAATACACACTGGGGTGTGACTCGGACACTAATACACGCTGGGGTGTGACTCGGACACTAAATACACACTGGGGTGTGACTCGGACACTAATACAAGCTGCGGTGTGACTCGGACACTAATACACGCTGGGGTGTGACTCGGACACTAATACACGCTGGGGTGTGACTCGGACACTAATACACGCTGGGGTGTGACTCGGACACTAAATACACAATGGGGTGTGACTCGGACACTAATACACGCTACGGTGTGACTCGGACACTAATACACGCTGGGGTGTGACTCGGACACTAATACACGCTGGGGTGTGACTCGGACGCTAATACACGCTGGGGTGTGACTCGGACACTAATACACGCTGGGGTGTGACTCGGACACTAATACACGCTGGGGTGTGACTCGGACCCTGTAATACACGCTGGGGTGTGACTCGGACACTAATACACGCTGGGGTGTGTTAGAAATTAAATGTGTAGATGGGTGAGCCGGTCAAGGATCGATTCAGACTAAGTGGTAAATTTTATGACAAGTAAACAGTTTATTCAGTGTGAAAATATGTAGTACAACGTAATTACGGCTCTTCCGTTAGTTCGTGTGGAACGGCAGGAAAAAGAGAGCGTAAACAGTCAGCACAGCCCTTATATACGTCACAGAAAGTAGGTTGACCCTAGGAAGATCGGATCTCCGGATTGGTTCAGCTGGTAGTAGTCTTTGGTCTTCCGCCATTGGCTCAGTTGTCTGTCCGTCATCGTAGAATCTTCTTCGGGCACACAGTGTTCGGTTACAAAAGAGATTATGTGTAATGTGGGAGCTATCCTGTAGGGGACCCCACAGGCTTTACTGTGAGTTGTAGCCACGTAATTTAGCAGTAAGTTAGTCACCTGCATACGAAATAGCAATTCCTTACAAAACCCTCTCTTCACGTCTCACCAGAGACGTGACACAACCTAACTGGATCCAGACACAAAGAGAAACTTCTCCCATAAGGGACTATGAAATAAGGCACGGTATTTAAACAGAAATAGACATATATGTATTACCATCATGTTCTCCCTTCAATCCCACTATGTACTAAGTTGGCTACCAGCCACCTAGGAACTTACAACCCTCATCTAACAGAGCAGAGAACAGCTCAAAATAAAAGTAAAAATTATTGTCCACATTAGCCAACTTTTTCCAGCAGGAAAAAGTTTCTGATACCCTCTCTTCACATCTCCTAAGAGATGTGATATAGTCCAGATACATTACTCCAAGCAAAAACGAAGACATAATCCAAAAAGGAAAAATATCCTAAACTAGGTATGTCTATCCAGAAATGGCCCACAAAGAAAAATAATTTCCCCCTCTTCCCATCCCAGATGGGACACGACATACAATGGAGAAGCTTAATCAATAAAAGCAACTGGATCCCCCTCCTAAAATTGCTGCAAAAACTGAAAGATGGGTCTCATGCTCCATACCGTTATCTCGCACCTGGCTCCTGTTATCTAACCAAAAAGACCGCTTGTTCTCGCAACCCCACGCTCTGAATGTGCCCTCCCTTCTGTATTTTTTCCAGCATGAGAAAGTTCCATGGCCCTGATACTTTTAAGAATGGTTCAAATCAGCTAGGTAGCATAACACATACATACATCCACACAAGGCAACAGCAGATAATATTCAATCATATATATGGTAATGGCTATAATGTAAAATAACCCCAAGGGTGTGAACAAAAACTCAGCAATGAATCATATAACAGTTACAAAGTGTAAACTACCTTCATGTCAAAAGAGAACAGCTCATTCAAAAACAGAACAAAAGAAAACAGTGTGAAATTTAGGTCCCCCTTTTGACACCAGCTAGGGTGTCACTCAACTATCCTTTATTTCAGCAGTCATAGCATTTCATGAAAATAATAAAAAGTTTATTACTAATAACAAGTTATATATGCCTTTGTTGTATGCCCTTGTTCCCCCCAAGGGTGTCACTTATCAAAAACAGGATAAAACTTTATTGTTATTGACATGTAAGATGTAGGATAAAACTTTGGTCATGGAAAACAGAGTAAAGAATTATTAGAAACCATCTGGTCCTCTCAGCTACTTCTATCCTGTACCAAGTGGGCTCCTTGCCACCCAGGGACTCCAAACCATGTGTCATCATCAGTCAGTCCCATCCTCCCCTGAAAGCATGCTTCCGTATCGGCATCGCCAACTGGAGCATCAAGCAAAGGCATCATGCCTGAAGCCCTCACCACATCTGTAACAGACTTGTCAAAACACAGTATGATGCAAGCAGCACATCACATCAATAACAAATAATACAAGAATTAGGGTCAGAAATCCAGTAACCATCCTACCAGTGCACTTACCAAACCAGGCCAAGAGAACAGACTCCTCCACCCCCCCCGTGGACCTCATCTTAGCAGATCGTGCATCAACCCCGCCTTAGATTGTGAAGTTTAAAAACTATCATCTGGACTGGTATTAGGAATATACGTGCAACATTGTTTACCGAACATCTTGCAGACGTCCCCCTGAATGGCAAGAAGCATATCCAAGGCAAGTCTATTCTGTCTGGAAACCCCAAATGTGGCCTCAAGCTGTTCAGACATACTAGTGAGTGCATCACGGGAGTAATTCACAAAACGCTGTTGATCATAGTAGATATAATTAATCCATGCAGTCTGTCCAGCATCCACCATGGCTGGACCCATAGTAGGTAGTAAGTGCCAGAGTCCATCATTTCTACCCAAGGCCTGAAACTCATGAGGAATCCCCACTGACACTCCCAACAGGTTAGTGTGTATGTCAACTACATCCTCTGTCCATGGAGCACTACTACATCTGTCTCCCATGGGATGGAATGTTTTCAGGTCCCCTGGTTACAGAACTCAGCAGCTGTTCAGCAACAACATCAACAATGGTCAGTGGAATTATCAAACTGGTCAAACCACACGTACCTTGCCATTCTCCTCTAAGAATGGGTCTCAGCCCTCTTTTGGCTCCACTGGTCCAACATACATCAGCCAGACCACTAGTTTGGTTTAGGCCTGTAACTGGCCAAGTGGAATTAATGGTTATGTTACTCCTGCAATCAGCTTCAGGCAATCTCCCATAATCAATGCCATTACCTGTACCCGTGATGCACTCGTAATTGCCCCCATATGCCTCAACACCCCAAGAGGCCCGATGAGGAGGTACTGCAGGAAACACAAGGCTCAAAGAGGAACAGAGGGTTGAATTGGGCTTAACCTGGTAAAAACTTCTCAAAATACACAACCACCCCTCTCCTTCTCCTACAGCAAATGGGTGTAGCCAGAACAGGTCTAGCATAACTTCAAATAATACAGTCCTTTCCTCTCAGGGTTTTAGCTGTGTACCTCATATAAGACAGCCACAAATTGTCCCTACTATCAAAACCAGTCTCAGTTTCTAATTAATCAATAGCCGAATAGTCTCTAACATTAATTACCTGAATGGTATTTTTTAACACAGTGGTGGTAGAGGAGTGTGTCCGGTTACCTCTGGTCTTGGCAGTACCTTGATAGAAAACACACCCATCATGTCTGTCCTCGTCCTTTGTAGTCCGAGGGTGTGAGTTCCTGCATCAGAGAGCTTAATAGTTTTGATGGTTAGTAGGATTTCATCACCTTTACAAAGTTCAACATTGCTCCCAGATTTCCCCATATCATGGAAAACCTATCCACCCTTGTGGGATCCTCCATGCTATAAGGATACCCTCTTCTCCAATCCCAGAACTGTCCGAAGTCGGTTACCGTGTAATCTCTATTCTAACTTCTTATCTACCCAGATCTAGGGATCTCTTATGCTTATTTTGGAACAAAATACACATCACTTAGCCAGAGCCAGACACATCTTCACCTCTATGAACAAAAACAGGGGTGATAGGACAGGTAGGGTTACTTCATTCGAGAGTTGGCCCCCGGAATTCTGTTAATTCCAGTTCTTCTCCCGAACTCTGTTTATTGTCCGACAGTGAAAAAATGTCTTACCCTTCCGCCGTGCGATATGAATCTGGGTAGCTCTTTCAGCTAGCTGTCACCAGGGGTCTTCTATGGTCCCCAAGCCTCTGGGACTGGATTGAGTGACTTCACCTGTAGTTCACCTGTAATGCATACAATCCTGGACATACAGGCTTGGTTAACAAACAATTTCTCATATGTTTTATCTGATTATATCTTTAACTTCTATGCCCAATTGTTAGCTTACATTTATTTTATTTTTTTTCTTATCCAATAAGCCCCATCCTATCCTAGACCACAATTTACCCATCCCCCTTTTGATACCTGACTCTGCCCAGGTATCAACCTTACCTACTCTAAATAATGACTTAGGTAAGATTAGTATATTATCTTTATGTCTGACATCATGAAGGAGCCCCTTTTAGTTTTCCACATGTCCAATTCTCCCTTGGGCGTCAATCCAGTACCAATTCCCTGTCAAGTTTCTTATCTACTTAAGAACTATCTGCACTACTTATATATTTTCTTAAATATATATTTACCAATTTAAACCTTTTCTCTCATATTTCTCAAATACCACTAAGCTTCTAACTGTTTGACTTTATCCAAAATCATGTCTATGAGTGTCAATCTCTAAAGTCCTTACATTTCCTTAATCATCTAACAATAATCCTAAATCATCACAGATGTCCTATATACCTGTTAAATTTAATACTATTTTTTTTTTTTTTTTAAAACCCCTAATGGTCAAAAAAAAAAAAATCAAAACAAATGCTTATCATATCAAAATCCTTCCTTCAAGGACTCTCAGTATTCTATCTGACAATAACATGAATTTAATATATGTTGCAGAGTGCAGAATTCCTTGTCTACAGTGATTTATCACCCCTAAGAACTGAAACTTATTTTTCTATGTAATTCCCTGCCCTATTGGCTTAATATATATCCTATCCTAACCTCCTAACCTAAACTCCTTTATAATGAATTTACCTTAAAACTAGTACTCAATATGACCACATTCATTATACCAATGACTCTCCCCAAGGCTGATCAGACCTTAGAAGACAGTCATGATAAGGTCCATGAGTCAACCCACCCTTTATAGTCAAGTTCTATACTACACTAGACATATTAAAGAACCCTTTATCCTTAAAATCCAAATTCACTTGTGTAATTTAAAACTCATAAAATAAAAACTCATAAAGTTCCATATTTGAGCGTGTCTCTTTAAAATACCTTTGCACCAAAACAAATAGTCCTAACAAATGTTTTATGTGTATATATTTGCAAACCTTAATGATTAATCAAAACTTCCAGGCCTTTCCAATTTGGTCGTTTATGGCCTCATTCTCCCCAATATTATAATCCCTGATATTTAATAAAAATAACGTATTTTCCCTTGGCTCCTTCAACTCACATTTACATCTCAATAAAACAAAACACCATCTGCGTGTTCCTCAAGGAAAAACAACTTGCCCCTGTTACGTATGTCTACGTATCAAGGGAAATGTTCAAATAACCAAATTCAACCTCGCTAGTTTACCGAAACATGTACAATGTTTTACCATAGAGGTTGCTTTTCACCATTAATACCCTGACACCGTTCCACATAATGGAAACAGTGCTCAAATTCACTGGTGCTATTCAAACGATCAAACCAAAAATCAACAACCATCAGAATCCACCATCACGATGTTTTATGACTCAGACATCCAATCCCTCTCTCTCACGGCCCAATTACAGTCCAAATAAACGCCACAAATCAATGATACCCACCCAGCGAATCAGCTGCTAGTTTTTAGCATCTTTCCTGACGATTTACATACTCCTTTTTAAGGACACTAACCATTTTCTCTGTCACCCCCAGTCAAGACATCATTTCCGTGGCGACGGAAACCTCGCTAGTGATGTCATCAACAAGCGCTCAATCTTGACTCATTTCGCAACGATTTTCAACTCATTGTAAATAATGGTTGGCCTTCTGCAACAACAGTATTTCGGGTTCGATAAACCAAACCTAATTTATCACATCTGTTGAATCCTGATTTAGAGTTTACAACATCAATCAACATCTCTCAATTCGCTAATCTTATAAAAACATTTCGATGGACACAAATCTATCGTAATTGTTCCCCGTTATTATTCAGAATTAATTTGATTTAAATTACTGTCTCGTCTTTGAATTAGCATTTTAATTACGACTCTTTTCCCAATGTATTATTCCCAACAAATCATTTAGTGAACAGACATCGCCTTGCATCAAAATCTCCGTTCTTATATTAAGTTGAATGAATTAGTCTTTCAATTTGAACCAAACAAACTATTTAAAACGTTCAGTTTATATCTTATACCAATACTAGTGACTATAACTTTCTCTGCAAAACAACCAGTTCAATTACAACCAAAGACTCAGACATATATAACTATTCTTTACACCTCAGCTGGGAACCGAACCCCGGCCTCCCACGTGGCAGGCGAGAATTCTACCACTGAACCACCAATGCTTATGGAGATTCTCCGCAAATAGACCCAATTTACAGTTATCTGTATTTGTTACTCCGGCATCTGAACAACAGAAAATAGCACTAATTTAAACGCCCAAAGTTTTCCCTCAATTAGGATTCTCATTAATCTCGCTCCCTTCGTATCTGACCCTTCTTTCTTAAATACTTGAATTTGGTTCTTTTCTGTCTCTTTCTCTCTAGCTTCCTGCAACGTCTCTTTTGACCCACATTCCATTGTTTTCAGCTGAACTGCGGATGGCGGTCCTCCTCCTAAATGACCTTCCTGTGTCCATTTTAGCTTTAAACCCTCCCAAACTTTCTTCATGTGCTTCCATTGTCCCTTTCCCCCTGATCTATATTCTATTTTTTGTTCTAAAAACTCATTAAACCTCAGTTTTGGAGTATTGGGGGTCGCCATTGTGAATTTGCTTTAGTCGTAATTAAATTTAATTCAATCGGAATTTAATCGTAGTTTTAATCGTAATCCTCTCCTTCTATCTGAATATAGTTAGCATATACTTCGCCCGACGTTGATTAATACCCACGATATACTGAAGAGACACTGCTACACGTGCTCTGTCTGATCTCTGAGCTTCTCCTTTGTATGTTTTAGTTCGAGAAAAACGCATGAGTCGGTATGGGATTTGTGGAGCGCACAACCAAGGGATCTATTCAACTATTTAGTCTCAATATTTAAATATTATATTCAGATATTATTTCCCCGGTCTCAAAATCTCTAGTCAACTCTGGTTATATTATGTTATTGTTTGATGTGCAATGGTCACATCATTCCCGATCTCTGTCTAGTGGAACGCCAAACTCACACATCCTACATCCACTCGACTACACCTCTCACATAACCTGTTAAATAGTAGACAGCTTTTCAACAGGGCATTTTTCATGCAGATTCATTCAATCCAACCACACCTCAACAAGACCTATTCGTTATCAATACGACATTTTACTTGCAGATTCGGTTCATCTATCATTTAACTATAACCACACCTCCACAAGACCTATTCGATAGTACACAACGTATCAATAGGACATTTTACATGCAGATTCGGTTCATCTATCACCACATTCATTCGTATGAAATTCTCATTGAATTTCCAACATTCATAATCGTGTCCTTTACATGTTAAAACACAGCCTCTGCTTTCCCTCACCTCTATACACAACCCAATATATATATAATTAGGACAGTTTTCTATGCAGATTTCAGAACAAACAGGGTCCCGAAGGAATTTAACATATTGGTCAATCACAATTCACTCATTCCTATTAAAATAACTCAGTATAGGCCAATTAATAAAATTCTATAACAACTGTCAGAACACAGAAGTCATAGGTACATATTAACAGTTACAAATAGACAAAACATACAAATACTGGTTATATCTCTGATATCTTATTAAAACGACCCCTATCAGACCGGACAAAGCGGATTTACTGGATAGAATTCAACTCTAGAATCCAACTCTATCCCCTACTGACCCCTATCGAATTAACAATATCAAAATTAATACACGTTATCTCTCTGACCCCTGAAAGCCGATCCTTATCAGTGAATTTCTATCGGACTGTGCCATGCCGGGTCGCAGGAGAAAATGACACTTTCCCCCTCGGTGCCAGATTTAATGAATAGTAATTAACTATCCCCTTACCGATCTCTATTCCTGATTTATATCACACTAACCCCTATCAGAATTCATACACATACATGTCCAACTCCTATTGGACTAAGTGATCTCTCATCAATTGAAAGCTACCAGACTGCGCTGACCGGGTCACGGGACAAAATTACAATCTATCCCCTCGGCGCCAGATTTAATGAATAGTAATCAGCTATCCCCTTACTGATATCTCATCAATGATTTATATCACACCAGCCGTCGCTGGCTCGTACCTACATATCTTCACTACACTGTTCTTTTCGACTCGTCAGCAAATGTATAAATTTACACAAGAATTCATACTTACTCGGAAATACTGATCAAAATTTAGGCAGACTATACGACAATATGCAAAGTTTGATTTAACAGGTTTTGCTTACCTTATTTATGGTGCACCTTTAGATCAGTTTCCCGAGTTGAGCAGAATTGTTGTCCACCCAGCGAAAATCATCACTCGTCCTCCTTGAATCGTCCTTTCCACGCGCTCACCCACTCTCTCACACCCAATCTGCTCACTTCGACTGGACCGTTAGTTAACCATCCTCTGCTACCAAGTTCTGTTAGAAATTAAATGTGTAGATGGGTGAGCCGGTCAAGGATCGATTCAGACTAAGTGGTAAATTTTATGACAAGTAAACAGTTTATTCAGTGTGAAAATATGTAGTACAACGTAATTACGGCTCTTCCGTTAGTTCGTGTGGAACGGCAGGAAAAAGAGAGCGTAAACAGTCAGCACAGCCCTTATATACGTCACAGAAAGTAGGTTGACCCTAGGAAGATCGGATCTCCGGATTGGTTCAGCTGGTAGTAGTCTTTGGTCTTCCGCCATTGGCTCAGTTGTCTGTCCGTCATCGTAGAATCTTCTTCGGGCACACAGTGTTCGGTTACAAAAGAGATTATGTGTAATGTGGGAGCTATCCTGTAGGGGACCCCACAGGCTTTACTGTGAGTTGTAGCCACGTAATTTAGCAGTAAGTTAGTCACCTGCATACGAAATAGCAATTCCTTACAGGTGTGACTCGGACCCTGTAGTACACACTGGGGTGTGACTCGGACTGGGCTGTGACTCGGACACTAATACATGCCGGGGTGTGACTCGGACACTAATACACACTGGGGTGTGACTCGGACACTAATACACGCCGGGGTGTGACTCGGACACTAATACACGCTGGGGTGTGACTCGGACACTAATACACGCTGGGGTGTGACTCGGACACTAATACACACTGGGGTGTGACTCGGACACTAATACACGCTGGGGTGTGACTCGGACACTAAATACACACTGGGGTGTGACTCGGACACTAATACACGCTGCGGTGTGACTCGGACACTAATACACGCTGGGGTGTGACTCGGACACTAATACACGCTGGGGTGTGACTCGGACACTAAAACACACTGGGGTGTGACTCGGACCCTGTAATACATGCTGGGGTGTGACTCGGACACTAATACATGCTGGGGTGTGACTCGGACACTAATACACGCTGGGGTGTGACTCGGACACTAATACACGCTGGGGTGTGACTCGGACTGGGGTGTGACTCGGACACTAATACACGCTGGGGTGTGACTCGGACCCTGTAATACATGCCGGGGTGTGACTCGGACACTAATACATGCCGGGATGTGACTCGGACACTAATACACGCCGGGGTGTGACTCGGACACTAATACACGCTGGGGTGTGACTCGGACACTAATACACGCCGGGGTGTGACTCGGACACTAATACACGCCGGGGTGTGACTCGGACACTAATACACGCCGGGGTGTGACTCGGACACTAATACACGCTGGGGTGTGACTCGGACACTAATACACGCTGGGGTGTGACTCAGACACTAATACACGCTGGGGTGTGACTCGGACACTAATACACGCTGGGGTGTGACTCGGACACTAAATACACACTGGGGTGTGACTCGGACACTAATACACGCTGTGGTGTGACTCGGACACTAATACACGCTGGGGTGTGACTCGGACACTAATACACGCTGGGGTGTGACTCTGTAACTAATACACACTGGGGTGTGACTCGGACACTAATACATGCCGGGGTGTGACTCGGACACTAATACACGCTGGGGTGTGACTCGGACACTAATACACGCTGGGGTGTGACTCGGACACTAATACACACTGGGGTGTGACTCGGACACTAATACACGCTGGGGTGTGACTCGGACACTAAATACACTCTGGGGTGTGACTCGGACACTAATACACGCTGCGGTGTGACTCGGACACTAATACACGCTGGGGTGTGACTCGGACACTAATACACGCTGGGGTGTGACTCGGACACTAATACACGCTGCGGTGTGACTCGGACACTAATACACGCTGGGGTGTGACTCGGACACTAATACACGCTGGGGTGTGACTCGGACACTAAAACACACTGGGGTGTGACTCGAACCCTGTAATACATGCTGGGGTGTGACTCGGACACTAATACACGCTGGGGTGTGACTCGGACACTAATACACGCTGGGGTGTGACTCGGACACTAATACACGCTGGGGTGTGACTCGGACTGGGGTGTGACTCGGACACTAATACACGCTGGGGTGTGACTCGGACCCTGTAATACATGCCGGGGTGTGACTCGGACACTAATACATGCCGGGATGTGACTCGGACACTAATACACGCCGGGGTGTGACTCGGACACTAATACACGCTGGGGTGTGACTCGGACACTAATACACGCTGGGGTGTGACTCGGACACTAATACACGCCGGGTGTGACTCGGACACTAATACACGCTGGGGTGTGACTCGGACACTAATACACGCTGGGGTGTGACTCAGACACTAATACACACTGGGGTGTGACTCGGACACTAATACACGCTGGGGTGTGACTCGGACACTAAATACACACTGGGGTGTGACTCGGACACTAATACACGCTGCGGTGTGACTCGGACACTAATACACGCTGGGGTGTGACTCGGACACTAATACACGCTGGGGTGTGACTCGGACACTAATACACGCTGGGGTGTGACTCGGACACTAATACACGCTGGGGTGTGACTCGGACACTAATACACGCTGGGGTGTGACTCGGACCCTGTAATACACGCTGGGGTGTGACTCGGACACTAATACACGCTGGGGTGTGACTCGGACCCTGTAGTACACACTGGGGTGTGACTCGGACTGGGCTGTGACTCGGACACTAATACATGCCGGGTGTGACTCGGACACTAATACACGCTGGGGTGTGACTCGGACACTAATACACGCTGGGGTGTGACTCGGACACTAATACACACTGGGGTGTGACTCGGACACTAATACATGCCGGGGTGTGACTCGGACACTAATACACGCTGGGGTGTGACTCGGACACTAATACACGCTGGGGTGTGACTCGGACACTAATACACACTGGGGTGTGACTCGGACACTAATACACGCTGGGGTGTGACTCGGACACTAAATACACACTGGGGTGTGACTCGGACACTAATACAAGCTGCGGTGTGACTCGGACACTAATACACGCTGCGGTGTGACTCGGACACTAATACACGCTGGGGTGTGACTCGGACACTAATACACGCTGGGGTGTGACTCGGACACTAATACACACTGGGGTGTGACTCGGACACTAATACACGCTGGGGTGTGACTCGGACACTAAATACACACTGGGGTGTGACTCGGACACTAATACAAGCTGCGGTGTGACTCGGACACTAATACACGCTGGGGTGTGACTCGGACACTAATACACGCTGGGGTGTGACTCGGACACTAATACACGCTGGGGTGTGACTCGGACACTAAATACACACTGGGGTGTGACTCGGACACTAATACACGCTACGGTGTGACTCGGACACTAATACACGCTGGGGTGTGACTCGGACACTAATACACGCTGGGGTGTGACTCGGACACTAATACACGCTGGGGTGTGACTCGGACACTAATACACGCTGGGGTGTGACTCGGACACTAATACACGCTGGGGTGTGACTCGGACCCTGTAATACACGCTGGGGTGTGACTCGGACACTAATACACGCTGGGGTGTGACTCGGACCCTGTAGTACACACTGGGGTGTGACTCGGACTGGGCTGTGACTCGGACACTAATACATGCCGGGGTGTGACTCGGACACTAATACACGCTGGGGTGTGACTAGGACACTAATACACGCTGGGGTGTGACTCTGACACTAATACACACTGGGGTGTGACTCGGACACTAATACATGCCGGGGGGTGTGACTCGGACACTAATACACGCTGGGGTGTGACTCGGACACTAATACACGCTGGGGTGTGACTCGGACACTAATACACACTGGGGTGTGACTCGGACACTAATACACGCTGGGGTGTGACTCGGACACTAATACACGCTGCGGTGTGACTCGGACACTAATACACGCTGGGGTGTGACTCGGACACTAATACACGCTGGGGTGTGACTCGGACACTAAAACACACTGGGGTGTGACTCGGACCCTGTAATACATGCTGGGGTGTGACTCGGACACTAATACATGCTGGGGTGTGACTCGGACACTAATACACGCTGGGGTGTGACTCGGACACTAATACACACTGGGGTGTGACTCGGACACTAATACACGCTGGGGTGTGACTCGGACACTAAATACACACTGGGGTGTGACTCGGACACTAATACAAGCTGCGGTGTGACTCGGACACTAATACACGCTGGGGTGTGACTCGGACACTAATACACGCTGGGGTGTGACTCGGACACTAATACACGCTGGGGTGTGACTCGGACACTAAATACACAATGGGGTGTGACTCGGACACTAATACACGCTACGGTGTGACTCGGACACTAATACACGCTGGGGTGTGACTCGGACACTAATACACGCTGGGGTGTGACTCGGACGCTAATACACGCTGGGGTGTGACTCGGACACTAATACACGCTGGGGTGTGACTCGGACACTAATACACGCTGGGGTGTGACTCGGACCCTGTAATACACGCTGGGGTGTGACTCGGACACTAATACACGCTGGGGTGTGACTCGGACCCTGTAGTACACACTGGGGTGTGACTCGGACTGGGCTGTGACTCGGACACTAATACATGCCGGGGGTGTGACTCGGACACTAATACACGCTGGGGTGTGACTCGGACACTAATACACGCTGGGGTGTGACTCTGACACTAATACACACTGGGGTGTGACTCGGACACTAATACATGCCGGGGTGTGACTCGGACACTAATACACGCTGGGGTGTGACTCGGACACTAATACACGCTGGGGTGTGACTCGGACACTAATACACACTGGGGTGTGACTCGGACACTAATACACGCTGGGGTGTGACTCGGACACTAATACACGCTGCGGTGTGACTCGGACACTAATACACGCTGGGGTGTGACTCGGACACTAATACACGCTGGGGTGTGACTCGGACACTAAAACACACTGGGGTGTGACTCGGACCCTGTAATACATGCTGGGGTGTGACTCGGACACTAATACATGCTGGGGTGTGACTCGGACACTAATACACGCTGGGGTGTGACTCGGACACTAATACACACTGGGGTGTGACTCGGACACTAATACACGCTGGGGTGTGACTCGGACACTAAATACACACTGGGGTGTGACTCGGACACTAATACAAGCTGCGGTGTGACTCGGACACTAATACACGCTGGGGTGTGACTCGGACACTAATACACGCTGGGGTGTGACTCGGACACTAATACACGCTGGGGTGTGACTCGGACACTAAATACACAATGGGGTGTGACTCGGACACTAATACACGCTACGGTGTGACTCGGACACTAATACACGCTGGGGTGTGACTCGGACACTAATACACGCTGGGGTGTGACTCGGACGCTAATACACGCTGGGGTGTGACTCGGACACTAATACACGCTGGGGTGTGACTCGGACACTAATACACGCTGGGGTGTGACTCGGACCCTGTAATACACGCTGGGGTGTGACTCGGACACTAATACACGCTGGGGTGTGACTCGGACCCTGTAGTACACACTGGGGTGTGACTCGGACTGGGCTGTGACTCGGACACTAATACATGCCGGGGTGTGACTCGGACACTAATACACGCTGGGGTGTGACTCGGACACTAATACACGCCGGGGTGTGACTCTGACACTAATACACACTGGGGTGTGACTCGGACACTAATACATGCCGGGGTGTGACTCGGACACTAATACACGCTGGGGTGTGACTCGGACACTAATACACGCTGGGGTGTGACTCGGACACTAATACACACTGGGGTGTGACTCGGACACTAATACACGCTGGGGTGTGACTCGGACACTAAATACACACTGGGGTGTGACTCGGACACTAATACACGCTGCGGTGTGACTCGGACACTAATACACGCTGGGGTGTGACTCGGACACTAATACACGCTGGGGTGTGACTCGGACACTAAAACACACTGGGGTGTGACTCGGACCCTGTAATACATGCTGGGGTGTGACTCGGACACTAATACATGCTGGGGTGTGACTCGGACACTAATACACGCTGGGGTGTGACTCGGACACTAATACACGCTGGGGTGTGACTCGGACTGGGGTGTGACTCGGACACTAATACACGCTGGGGTGTGACTCGGACCCTGTAATACATGCCGGGGTGTGACTCGGACACTAATACATGCCGGGATGTGACTCGGACACTAATACACGCCGGGTGTGACTCGGACACTAATACACGCCGGGGTGTGACTCGGACACTAATACACGCCGGGGTGTGACTCGGACACTAATACACGCCGGGTGTGACTCGGACACTAATACACGCCGGGGTGTGACTCGGACACTAATACACGCCGGGTGTGACTCGGACACTAATACACGCCGGGTGTGACTCGGACACTAATACACGCTGGGGTGTGACTCGGACACTAATACACGCTGGGGTGTGACTCAGACACTAATACACACTGGGGTGTGACTCGGACACTAATACACGCTGGGGTGTGACTCGGACACTAAATACACACTGGGGTGTGACTCGGACACTAATACACGCTGTGGTGTGACTCGGACACTAATACACGCTGGGGTGTGACTCGGACACTAATACACGCTGGGGTGTGACTCTGTAACTAATACACACTGGGGTGTGACTCGGACACTAATACATGCCGGGGTGTGACTCGGACACTAATACACGCTGGGGTGTGACTCGGACACTAATACACGCTGGGGTGTGACTCGGACACTAATACACACTGGGGTGTGACTCGGACACTAATACACGCTGGGGTGTGACTCGGACACTAAATACACTCTGGGGTGTGACTCGGACACTAATACACGCTGCGGTGTGACTCGGACACTAATACACGCTGGGGTGTGACTCGGACACTAATACACGCTGGGGTGTGACTCGGACACTAATACACGCTGCGGTGTGACTCGGACACTAATACACGCTGGGGTGTGACTCGGACACTAATACACGCTGGGGTGTGACTCGGACACTAAAACACACTGGGGTGTGACTCGAACCCTGTAATACATGCTGGGGTGTGACTCGGACACTAATACACGCTGGGGTGTGACTCGGACACTAATACACGCTGGGGTGTGACTCGGACACTAATACACGCTGGGGTGTGACTCGGACTGGGGTGTGACTCGGACACTAATACACGCTGGGGTGTGACTCGGACCCTGTAATACATGCCGGGGTGTGACTCGGACACTAATACATGCCGGGATGTGACTCGGACACTAATACACGCCGGGGTGTGACTCGGACACTAATACACGCTGGGGTGTGACTCGGACACTAATACACGCTGGGGTGTGACTCGGACACTAATACACGCCGGGGTGTGACTCGGACACTAATACACGCTGGGGTGTGACTCGGACACTAATACACGCTGGGGTGTGACTCAGACACTAATACACACTGGGGTGTGACTCGGACACTAATACACGCTGGGGTGTGACTCGGACACTAAATACACACTGGGGTGTGACTCGAACACTAATACACGCTGCGGTGTGACTCGGACACTAATACACGCTGGGGTGTGACTCGGACACTAATACACGCTGGGGTGTGACTCGGACACTAATACACGCTGGGGTGTGACTCGGACACTAATACACGCTGGGGTGTGACTCGGACACTAATACACGCTGGGGTGTGACTCGGACCCTGTAATACACGCTGGGGTGTGACTCGGACACTAATACACGCTGGGGTGTGACTCGGACCCTGTAGTACACACTGGGGTGTGACTCGGACTGGGCTGTGACTCGGACACTAATACATGCCGGGGTGTGACTCGGACACTAATACACGCTGGGGTGTGACTCGGACACTAATACACGCTGGGGTGTGACTCGGACACTAATACACACTGGGGTGTGACTCGGACACTAATACATGCCGGGGTGTGACTCGGACACTAATACACGCTGGGGTGTGACTCGGACACTAATACACGCTGGGGTGTGACTCGGACACTAATACACACTGGGGTGTGACTCGGACACTAATACACGCTGGGGTGTGACTCGGACACTAAATACACACTGGGGTGTGACTCGGACACTAATACAAGCTGCGGTGTGACTCGGACACTAATACACGCTGCGGTGTGACTCGGACACTAATACACGCTGGGGTGTGACTCGGACACTAATACACGCTGGGGTGTGACTCGGACACTAATACACACTGGGGTGTGACTCGGACACTAATACACGCTGGGGTGTGACTCGGACACTAAATACACACTGGGGTGTGACTCGGACACTAATACAAGCTGCGGTGTGACTCGGACACTAATACACGCTGGGGTGTGACTCGGACACTAATACACGCTGGGGTGTGACTCGGACACTAATACACGCTGGGGTGTGACTCGGACACTAAATACACACTGGGGTGTGACTCGGACACTAATACACGCTACGGTGTGACTCGGACACTAATACACGCTGGGGTGTGACTCGGACACTAATACACGCTGGGGTGTGACTCGGACACTAATACACGCTGGGGTGTGACTCGGACACTAATACACGCTGGGGTGTGACTCGGACACTAATACACGCTGGGGTGTGACTCGGACCCTGTAATACACGCTGGGGTGTGACTCGGACACTAATACACGCTGGGGTGTGACTCGGACCCTGTAGTACACACTGGGGTGTGACTCGGACTGGGCTGTGACTCGGACACTAATACATGCCGGGGTGTGACTCGGACACTAATACACGCTGGGGTGTGACTCGGACACTAATACACGCTGGGGTGTGACTCTGACACTAATACACACTGGGGTGTGACTCGGACACTAATACATGCCGGGGTGTGACTCGGACACTAATACACGCTGGGGTGTGACTCGGACACTAATACACGCTGGGGTGTGACTCGGACACTAATACACGCTGGGGTGTGACTCGGACACTAATACACGCTGGGGTGTGACTCGGACACTAATACACGCTGGGGTGTGACTCGGACACTAATACACGCTGCGGTGTGACTCGGACACTAATACACGCTGGGGTGTGACTCGGACACTAAAACACACTGGGGTGTGACTCGGACCCTGTAATACATGCTGGGGTGTGACTCGGACACTAATACATGCTGGGGTGTGACTCGGACACTAATACACGCTGGGGTGTGACTCGGACACTAATACACACTGGGGTGTGACTCGGACACTAATACACGCTGGGGTGTGACTCGGACACTAAATACACACTGGGGTGTGACTCGGACACTAATACAAGCTGCGGTGTGACTCGGACACTAATACACGCTGGGGTGTGACTCGGACACTAATACACGCTGGGGTGTGACTCGGACACTAATACACGCTGGGGTGTGACTCGGACACTAAATACACAATGGGGTGTGACTCGGACACTAATACACGCTACGGTGTGACTCGGACACTAATACACGCTGGGGTGTGACTCGGACACTAATACACGCTGGGGTGTGACTCGGACGCTAATACACGCTGGGGTGTGACTCGGACACTAATACACGCTGGGGTGTGACTCGGACACTAATACACGCTGGGGTGTGACTCGGACCCTGTAATACACGCTGGGGTGTGACTCGGACACTAATACACGCTGGGGTGTGACTCGGACCCTGTAGTACACACTGGGGTGTGACTCGGACTGGGCTGTGACTCGGACACTAATACATGCCGGGGTGTGACTCGGACACTAATACACGCTGGGGTGTGACTCGGACACTAATACACGCTGGGGTGTGACTCTGACACTAATACACACTGGGGTGTGACTCGGACACTAATACATGCCGGGGTGTGACTCGGACACTAATACACGCTGGGGTGTGACTCGGACACTAATACACGCTGGGGTGTGACTCGGACACTAATACACACTGGGGTGTGACTCGGACACTAATACACGCTGGGGTGTGACTCGGACACTAATACACGCTGCGGTGTGACTCGGACACTAATACACGCTGGGGTGTGACTCGGACACTAATACACGCTGGGGTGTGACTCGGACACTAAAACACACTGGGGTGTGACTCGGACCCTGTAATACATGCTGGGGTGTGACTCGGACACTAATACATGCTGGGGTGTGACTCGGACACTAATACACGCTGGGGTGTGACTCGGACACTAATACACACTGGGGTGTGACTCGGACACTAATACACGCTGGGGTGTGACTCGGACACTAAATACACACTGGGGTGTGACTCGGACACTAATACAAGCTGCGGTGTGACTCGGACACAATACACGCTGGGGTGTGACTCGGACACTAATACACGCTGGGGTGTGACTCGGACACTAATACACGCTGGGGTGTGACTCGGACACTAAATACACAATGGGGTGTGACTCGGACACTAATACACGCTACGGTGTGACTCGGACACTAATACACGCTGGGGTGTGACTCGGACACTAATACACGCTGGGGTGTGACTCGGACGCTAATACACGCTGGGGTGTGACTCGGACACTAATACACGCTGGGGTGTGACTCGGACACTAATACACGCTGGGGTGTGACTCGGACCCTGTAATACACGCTGGGGTGTGACTCGGACACTAATACACGCTGGGGTGTGACTCGGACCCTGTAGTACACACTGGGGTGTGACTCGGACTGGGCTGTGACTCGGACACTAATACATGCCGGGGTGTGACTCGGACACTAATACACGCTGGGGTGTGACTCGGACACTAATACACGCCGGGGTGTGACTCTGACACTAATACACACTGGGGTGTGACTCGGACACTAATACATGCCGGGGTGTGACTCGGACACTAATACACGCTGGGGTGTGACTCGGACACTAATACACGCTGGGGTGTGACTCGGACACTAATACACACTGGGGTGTGACTCGGACACTAATACACGCTGGGGTGTGACTCGGACACTAAATACACACTGGGGTGTGACTCGGACACTAATACACGCTGCGGTGTGACTCGGACACTAATACACGCTGGGGTGTGACTCGGACACTAATACACGCTGGGGTGTGACTCGGACACTAAAACACACTGGGGTGTGACTCGGACCCTGTAATACATGCTGGGGTGTGACTCGGACACTAATACATGCTGGGGTGTGACTCGGACACTAATACACGCTGGGGTGTGACTCGGACACTAATACACGCTGGGGTGTGACTCGGACTGGGGTGTGACTCGGACACTAATACACGCTGGGGTGTGACTCGGACCCTGTAATACATGCCGGGGTGTGACTCGGACACTAATACATGCCGGGATGTGACTCGGACACTAATACACGCCGGGGTGTGACTCGGACACTAATACACGCCGGGGTGTGACTCGGACACTAATACACGCCGGGGTGTGACTCGGACACTAATACACGCCGGGGTGTGACTCGGACACTAATACACGCCGGGGTGTGACTCGGACACTAATACACGCTGGGGTGTGACTCGGACACTAATACACGCTGGGGTGTGACTCAGACACTAATACACACTGGGGTGTGACTCGGACACTAATACACGCTGGGGTGTGACTCGGACACTAAATACACACTGGGGTGTGACTCGGACACTAATACACGCTGTGGTGTGACTCGGACACTAATACACGCTGGGGTGTGACTCGGACACTAATACACGCTGGGGTGTGACTCTGTAACTAATACACACTGGGGTGTGACTCGGACACTAATACATGCCGGGGTGTGACTCGGACACTAATACACGCTGGGGTGTGACTCGGACACTAATACACGCTGGGGTGTGACTCGGACACTAATACACACTGGGGTGTGACTCGGACACTAATACACGCTGGGGTGTGACTCGGACACTAAATACACTCTGGGGTGTGACTCGGACACTAATACACGCTGCGGTGTGACTCGGACACTAATACACGCTGGGGTGTGACTCGGACACTAATACACGCTGGGGTGTGACTCGGACACTAATACACGCTGCGGTGTGACTCGGACACTAATACACGCTGGGGTGTGACTCGGACACTAATACACGCTGGGGTGTGACTCGGACACTAAAACACACTGGGGTGTGACTCGGACCCTGTAATACATGCTGGGGTGTGACTCGGACACTAATACACGCTGGGGTGTGACTCGGACACTAATACACGCTGGGGTGTGACTCGGACACTAATACACGCTGGGGTGTGACTCGGACTGGGGTGTGACTCGGACACTAATACACGCTGGGGTGTGACTCGGACCCTGTAATACATGCCGGGGGTGTGACTCGGACACTAATACATGCCGGGATGTGACTCGGACACTAATACACGCCGGGGTGTGACTCGGACACTAATACACGCTGGGGTGTGACTCGGACACTAATACACGCTGGGGTGTGACTCGGACACTAATACACGCCGGGGTGTGACTCGGACACTAATACACGCTGGGGTGTGACTCGGACACTAATACACGCTGGGGTGTGACTCAGACACTAATACACACTGGGGTGTGACTCGGACACTAATACACGCTGGGGTGTGACTCGGACACTAAATACACACTGGGGTGTGACTCGGACACTAATACACGCTGCGGTGTGACTCGGACACTAATACACGCTGGGGTGTGACTCGGACACTAATACACGCTGGGGTGTGACTCGGACACTAATACACGCTGGGGTGTGACTCGGACACTAATACACGCTGGGGTGTGACTCGGACACTAATACACGCTGGGGTGTGACTCGGACCCTGTAATACACGCTGGGGTGTGACTCGGACACTAATACACGCTGGGGTGTGACTCGGACCCTGTAGTACACACTGGGGTGTGACTCGGACTGGGCTGTGACTCGGACACTAATACATGCCGGGGTGTGACTCGGACACTAATACACGCTGGGGTGTGACTCGGACACTAATACACGCTGGGGTGTGACTCGGACACTAATACACACTGGGGTGTGACTCGGACACTAATACATGCCGGGGTGTGACTCGGACACTAATACACGCTGGGGTGTGACTCGGACACTAATACACGCTGGGGTGTGACTCGGACACTAATACACACTGGGGTGTGACTCGGACACTAATACACGCTGGGGTGTGACTCGGACACTAAATACACACTGGGGTGTGACTCGGACACTAATACAAGCTGCGGTGTGACTCGGACACTAATACACGCTGCGGTGTGACTCGGACACTAATACACGCTGGGGTGTGACTCGGACACTAATACACGCTGGGGTGTGACTCGGACACTAATACACACTGGGGTGTGACTCGGACACTAATACACGCTGGGGTGTGACTCGGACACTAAATACACACTGGGGTGTGACTCGGACACTAATACAAGCTGCGGTGTGACTCGGACACTAATACACGCTGGGGTGTGACTCGGACACTAATACACGCTGGGGTGTGACTCGGACACTAATACACGCTGGGGTGTGACTCGGACACTAAATACACACTGGGGTGTGACTCGGACACTAATACACGCTACGGTGTGACTCGGACACTAATACACGCTGGGGTGTGACTCGGACACTAATACACGCTGGGGTGTGACTCGGACACTAATACACGCTGGGGTGTGACTCGGACCCTGTAATACACGCTGGGGTGTGACTCGGACACTAATACACGCTGGGGTGTGACTCGGACCCTGTAGTACACACTGGGGTGTGACTCGGACTGGGCTGTGACTCGGACACTAATACATGCCGGGGTGTGACTCGGACACTAATACACGCTGGGGTGTGACTCGGACACTAATACACGCTGGGGTGTGACTCTGACACTAATACACACTGGGGTGTGACTCGGACACTAATACATGCCGGGGTGTGACTCGGACACTAATACACGCTGGGGTGTGACTCGGACACTAATACACGCTGGGGTGTGACTCGGACACTAATACACACTGGGGTGTGACTCGGACACTAATACACGCTGGGGTGTGACTCGGACACTAATACACGCTGCGGTGTGACTCGGACACTAATACACGCTGGGGTGTGACTCGGACACTAATACACGCTGGGGTGTGACTCGGACACTAAAACACACTGGGGTGTGACTCGGACCCTGTAATACATGCTGGGGTGTGACTCGGACACTAATACATGCTGGGGTGTGACTCGGACACTAATACACGCTGGGGTGTGACTCGGACACTAATACACGCTGGGGTGTGACTCGGACTGGGGTGTGACTCGGACACTAATACACGCTGGGGTGTGACTCGGACCCTGTAATACATGCCGGGGTGTGACTCGGACACTAATACATGCCGGGATGTGACTCGGACACTAATACACGCCGGGGTGTGACTCGGACACTAATACACGCTGGGGTGTGACTCGGACACTAATACACGCCGGGGTGTGACTCGGACACTAATACACGCCGGGGTGTGACTCGGACACTAATACACGCCGGGGTGTGACTCGGACACTAATACACGCCGGGGTGTGACTCGGACACTAATACACGCCGGGGTGTGACTCGGACACTAATACACGCTGGGGTGTGACTCAGACACTAATACACACTGGGGTGTGACTCGGACACTAATACACGCTGGGGTGTGACTCGGACACTAAATACACACTGGGGTGTGACTCGGACACTAATACACGCTGCGGTGTGACTCGGACACTAATACACGCTGGGGTGTGACTCGGACACTAATACACGCTGGGGTGTGACTCGGACACTAATACACGCTGGGGTGTGACTCGGACACTAATACACGCTGGGGTGTGACTCGGACCCTGTAATACACGCTGGTGTGTGACTCGGACACTAATACACGCTGGGGTGTGACTCGAACCCTGTAGTACACACTGGGGTGTGACTCGGACTGGGCTGTGACTCGGACACTAATACATGCCGGGGTGTGACTCGGACACTAATACACGCTGGGGTGTGACTCGGACACTAATACACGCTGGGGTGTGACTCGGACACTAATACACGCTGGGGTGTGACTCGGACACTAATACATGCCGGGGTGTGACTCGGACACTAATACACGCTGGGGTGTGACTCGGACACTAATACACGCTGGGGTGTGACTCGGACACTAATACACGCTGGGGTGTGACTCGGACACTAATACACGCTGGGGTGTGACTCGGACACTAAATACACACTGGGGTGTGACTCGGACACTAATACAAGCTGCGGTGTGACTCGGACACTAATACACGCTGGGGTGTGACTCGGACACTAATACACGCTGGGGTGTGACTCGGACACTAATACACGCTGGGGTGTGACTCGAACCCTGTAGTACACACTGGGGTGTGACTCGGACTGGGCTGTGACTCGGACACTAATACATGCCGGGGTGTGACTCGGACACTAATACACGCTGGGGTGTGACTCGGACACTAATACACGCTGGGGTGTGACTCGGACACTAATACACGCTGGGGTGTGACTCGGACACTAATACATGCCGGGGTGTGACTCGGACACTAATACACGCTGGGGTGTGACTCGGACACTAATACACGCTGGGGTGTGACTGGACACTAATACACGCTGGGGTGTGACTCGGACACTAATACACGCTGGGGTGTGACTCGGACACTAAATACACACTGGGGTGTGACTCGGACACTAATACAAGCTGCGGTGTGACTCGGACACTAATACACGCTGGGGTGTGACTCGGACACTAATACACGCTGGGGTGTGACTCGGACACTAATACACGCTGGGGTGTGACTCGGACACTAAATACACACTGGGGTGTGACTCGGACACTAATACACGCTACGGTGTGACTCGGACACTAATACACGCTGGGGTGTGACTCGGACACTAATACACGCTGGGGTGTGACTCGGACCCTGTAATACACGCTGGGGTGTGACTCGGACACTAATACACGCTGGGGTGTGACTCGGACACTAAATACACACTGGGGTGTGACTCGGACACTAATACAAGCTGCGGTGTGACTCGGACACTAATACATGCCGGGGTGTGACTCGGACACTAATACACGCTGGGGTGTGACTCGGACACTAATACACGCCGGGGTGTGACTCTGACACTAATACACACTGGGGTGTGACTCGGACACTAATACACGCCGGGGTGTGACTCGGACACTAATACACGCTGGGGTGTGACTCGGACACTAATACACGCTGGGGTGTGACTCGGACACTAATACACACTGGGGTGTGACTCGGACACTAATACACGCTGGGGTGTGACTCGGACACTAAATACACACTGGGGTGTGACTCGGACACTAATACACGCTGCGGTGTGACTCGGACACTAATACACGCTGGGGTGTGACTCGGACACTAATACACGCTGGGGTGTGACTCGGACACTAAAACACACTGGGGTGTGACTCGGACCCTGTAATACATGCTGGGGTGTGACTCGGACACTAATACATGCTGGGGTGTGACTCGGACACTAATACACGCTGGGTGTGGGGTGTGACTCGGACACTAATACACGCTGGGGTGTGACTCGGACTGGGGTGTGACTCGGACACTAATACACGCTGGGGTGTGACTCGGACCCTGTAATACATGCCGGGGTGTGACTCGGACACTAATACATGCCGGGATGTGACTCGGACACTAATACACGCCGGGGTGTGACTCGGACACTAATACACGCTGGGGTGTGACTCGGACACTAATACACGCCGGGGTGTGACTCGGACACTAATACACGCCGGGGGTGTGACTCGGACACTAATACACGCCGGGGTGTGACTCGGACACTAATACACGCTGGGGTGTGACTCGGACACTAATACACGCTGGGGTGTGACTCAGACACTAATACACACTGGGGTGTGACTCGGACACTAATACACGCTGGGGTGTGACTCGGACACTAAATACACACTGGGGTGTGACTCGGACACTAATACACGCTGCGGTGTGACTCGGACACTAATACACGCTGGGGTGTGACTCGGACACTAATACACGCTGGGGTGTGACTCGGACACTAATACACGCTGGGGTGTGACTCGGACACTAATACACGCTGGGGTGTGACTCGGACACTAATACACGCTGGGGTGTGACTCGGACACTAATACACACTGGGGTGTGACTCGGACACTAATACACGCTGGGGTGTGACTCGGACACTAATACCCGCTGGGGTGTGACTCGGACCCTGTAATACACGCTGGGGTGTGACTCGGACACTAATACACGCTGGGGTGTGACTCGGACCCTGTAGTACACACTGGGGTGTGACTCGGACTGGGCTGTGACTCGGACACTAATACATGCCGGGGTGTGACTCGGACACTAATACACGCTGGGGTGTGACTCGGACACTAATACACGCTGGGGTGTGACTCTGACACTAATACACACTGGGGTGTGACTCGGACACTAATACATGCCGGGGTGTGACTCGGACACTAATACACGCTGGGGTGTGACTCGGACACTAATACACGCTGGGGTGTGACTCGGACACTAATACACACTGGGGTGTGACTCGGACACTAATACACGCTGGGGTGTGACTCGGACACTAATACACGCTGCGGTGTGACTCGGACACTAATACACGCTGGGGTGTGACTCGGACACTAATACACGCTGGGGTGTGACTCGGACACTAAAACACACTGGGGTGTGACTCGGACCCTGTAATACATGCTGGGGTGTGACTCGGACACTAATACATGCTGGGGTGTGACTCGGACACTAATACACGCTGGGGTGTGACTCGGACACTAATACACGCTGGGGTGTGACTCGGACTGGGGTGTGACTCGGACACTAATACACGCTGGGGTGTGACTCGGACCCTGTAATACATGCCGGGGTGTGACTCGGACACTAATACATGCCGGGATGTGACTCGGACACTAATACACGCCGGGGTGTGACTCGGACACTAATACACGCCGGGGTGTGACTCGGACACTAATACACGCCGGGGTGTGACTCGGACACTAATACACGCTGGAGTGTGACTCGGACACTAATACACGCTGGGGTGTGACTCAGACACTAATACACACTGGGGTGTGACTCGGACACTAATACACGCTGGGGTGTGACTCGGACACTAAATACACACTGGGGTGTGACTCGGACACTAATACACGCTGCGGTGTGACTCGGACACTAATACACGCTGGGGTGTGACTCGGACACTAATACACGCTGGGGTGTGACTCGGACACTAATACACGCTGGGGTGTGACTCGGACACTAATACACGCTGGGGTGTGACTCGGACCCTGTAATACACGCTGGGGTGTGACTCGGACACTAATACACGCTGGGGTGTGACTCGAACCCTGTAGTACACACTGGGGTGTGACTCGGACTGGGCTGTGACTCGGACACTAATACATGCCGGGGTGTGACTCGGACACTAATACACGCTGGGGTGTGACTCGGACACTAATACACGCTGGGGTGTGACTCGGACACTAATACACGCTGGGGTGTGACTCGGACACTAATACATGCCGGGGTGTGACTCGGACACTAATACACGCTGGGGTGTGACTCGGACACTAATACACGCTGGGGTGTGACTCGGACACTAATACACGCTGGGGTGTGACTCGGACACTAATACACGCTGGGGTGTGACTCGGACACTAAATACACACTGGGGTGTGACTCGGACACTAATACAAGCTGCGGTGTGACTCGGACACTAATACACGCTGGGGTGTGACTCGGACACTAATACACGCTGGGGTGTGACTCGGACACTAATACACGCTGGGGTGTGACTCGGACACTAAATACACACTGGGGTGTGACTCGGACACTAATACACGCTACGGTGTGACTCGGACACTAATACACGCTGGGGTGTGACTCGGACACTAATACACGCTGGGGTGTGACTCGGACCCTGTGTGACTACACGCTGGGGTGTGACTCGGACACTAATACACGCTGGGGTGTGACTCGGACACTAAATACACACTGGGGTGTGACTCGGACACTAATACAAGCTGCGGTGTGACTCGGACACTAATACACGCTGCGGTGTGACTCGGACACTAATACACGCTGGGGTGTGACTCGGACACTAATACACGCTGGGGTGTGACTCGGACACTAATACACACTGGGGTGTGACTCGGACACTAATACACGCTGGGGTGTGACTCGGACACTAAATACACACTGGGGTGTGACTCGGACACTAATACAAGCTGCGGTGTGACTCGGACACTAATACACGCTGGGGTGTGACTCGGACACTAATACACGCTGGGGTGTGACTCGGACACTAATACACGCTGGGGTGTGACTCGGACACTAAATACACACTGGGGTGTGACTCGGACACTAATACACGCTACGGTGTGACTCGGACACTAATACACGCTGGGGTGTGACTCGGACACTAATACACGCTGGGGTGTGACTCGGACACTAATACACGCTGGGGTGTGACTCGGACACTAATACACGCTGGGGTGTGACTCGGACCCTGTAATACACGCTGGGGTGTGACTCGGACACTAATACACGCTGGGGTGTGACTCGGACCCTGTAGTACACACTGGGGTGTGACTCGGACTGGGCTGTGACTCGGACACTAATACATGCCGGGGTGTGACTCGGACACTAATACACGCTGGGGTGTGACTCGGACACTAATACACGCTGGGGTGTGACTCGGACACTAATACACGCTGGAGTGTGACTCGGACACTAATACACGCTGGGGTGTGACTCAGACACTAATACACACTGGGGTGTGACTCGGACACTAATACACGCTGGGGTGTGACTCGGACACTAAATACACACTGGGGTGTGACTCGGACACTAATACACGCTGCGGTGTGACTCGGACACTAATACACGCTGGGGTGTGACTCGGACACTAATACACGCTGGGGTGTGACTCGGACACTAATACACGCTGGGGTGTGACTCGGACACTAATACACGCTGGGGTGTGACTCGGACCCTGTAATACACGCTGGGGTGTGACTCGGACACTAATACACGCTGGGGTGTGACTCGAACCCTGTAGTACACACTGGGGTGTGACTCGGACTGGGCTGTGACTCGGACACTAATACATGCCGGGGTGTGACTCGGACACTAATACACGCTGGGGTGTGACTCGGACACTAATACACGCTGGGGTGTGACTCGGACACTAATACACGCTGGGGTGTGACTCGGACACTAATACATGCCGGGGTGTGACTCGGACACTAATACACGCTGGGGTGTGACTCGGACACTAATACACGCTGGGGTGTGACTCGGACACTAATACACGCTGGGGTGTGACTCGGACACTAATACACGCTGGGGTGTGACTCGGACACTAAATACACACTGGGGTGTGACTCGGACACTAATACAAGCTGCGGTGTGACTCGGACACTAATACACGCTGGGGTGTGACTCGGACACTAATACACGCTGGGGTGTGACTCGGACACTAATACACGCTGGGGTGTGACTCGGACACTAAATACACACTGGGGTGTGACTCGGACACTAATACACGCTACGGTGTGACTCGGACACTAATACACGCTGGGGTGTGACTCGGACACTAATACACGCTGGGGTGTGACTCGGACCCTGTAATACACGCTGGGGTGTGACTCGGACACTAATACACGCTGGGGTGTGACTCGGACACTAAATACACACTGGGTGTGACTCGGACACTAATACAAGCTGCGGTGTGACTCGGACACTAATACACGCTGCGGTGTGACTCGGACACTAATACACGCTGGGGTGTGACTCGGACACTAATACACGCTGGGGTGTGACTCGGACACTAATACACACTGGGGTGTGACTCGGACACTAATACACGCTGGGGTGTGACTCGGACACTAAATACACACTGGGGTGTGACTCGGACACTAATACAAGCTGCGGTGTGACTCGGACACTAATACACGCTGGGGTGTGACTCGGACACTAATACACGCTGGGGTGTGACTCGGACACTAATACACGCTGGGGTGTGACTCGGACACTAAATACACACTGGGGTGTGACTCGGACACTAATACACGCTACGGTGTGACTCGGACACTAATACACGCTGGGGTGTGACTCGGACACTAATACACGCTGGGGTGTGACTCGGACACTAATACACGCTGGGGTGTGACTCGGACACTAATACACGCTGGGGTGTGACTCGGACCCTGTAATACACGCTGGGGTGTGACTCGGACACTAATACACGCTGGGGTGTGACTCGGACCCTGTAGTACACACTGGGGTGTGACTCGGACTGGGCTGTGACTCGGACACTAATACATGCCGGGGTGTGACTCGGACACTAATACACGCTGGGGTGTGACTCGGACACTAATACACGCTGGGGTGTGACTCTGACACTAATACACACTGGGGTGTGACTCGGACACTAATACACGCCGGGGTGTGACTCGGACACTAATACACGCTGGGGTGTGACTCGGACACTAATACACGCTGGGGTGTGACTCGGACACTAATACACACTGGGGTGTGACTCGGACACTAATACACGCTGGGGTGTGACTCGGACACTAAATACACACTGGGGTGTGACTCGGACACTAATACACGCTGCGGTGTGACTCGGACACTAATACACGCTGGGGTGTGACTCGGACACTAATACACGCTGGGGTGTGACTCGGACACTAAAACACACTGGGGTGTGACTCGGACCCTGTAATACATGCTGGGGTGTGACTCGGACACTAATACATGCTGGGGTGTGACTCGGACACTAATACACGCTGGGGTGTGACTCGGACACTAATACACGCTGGGGTGTGACTCGGACTGGGGTGTGACTCGGACACTAATACACGCTGGGGTGTGACTCGGACCCTGTAATACATGCCGGGGTGTGACTCGGACACTAATACATGCCGGGATGTGACTCGGACACTAATACACGCCGGGGTGTGACTCGGACACTAATACACGCTGGGGTGTGACTCGGACACTAATACACGCCGGGGTGTGACTCGGACACTAATACACGCCGGGGTGTGACTCGGACACTAATACACGCCGGGGTGTGACTCGGACACTAATACACGCTGGGGTGTGACTCGGACACTAATACACGCTGGGGTGTGACTCAGACACTAATACACACTGGGGTGTGACTCGGACACTAATACACGCTGGGGTGTGACTCGGACACTAAATACACACTGGGGTGTGACTCGGACACTAATACACGCTGCGGTGTGACTCGGACACTAATACACGCTGGGGTGTGACTCGGACACTAATACACGCTGGGGTGTGACTCGGACACTAATACACGCTGGGGTGTGACTCGGACACTAATACACGCTGGGGTGTGACTCGGACACTAATACACGCTGGGGTGTGACTCGGACCCTGTAATACACGCTGGGGTGTGACTCGGACACTAATACACGCTGGGGTGTGACTCGGACCCTGTAGTACACACTGGGGTGTGACTCGGACTGGGCTGTGACTCGGACACTAATACATGCCGGGGTGTGACTCGGACACTAATACACGCTGGGGTGTGACTCGGACACTAATACACGCTGGGGTGTGACTCGGACACTAATACACACTGGGGTGTGACTCGGACACTAATACATGCCGGGGTGTGACTCGGACACTAATACACGCTGGGGTGTGACTCGGACACTAATACACGCTGGGGTGTGACTCGGACACTAATACACACTGGGGTGTGACTCGGACACTAATACACGCTGGGGTGTGACTCGGACACTAAATACACACTGGGGTGTGATTCGGACACTAATACAAGCTGCGGTGTGACTCGGACACTAATACACGCTGGGGTGTGACTCGGACACTAATACACGCTGGGGTGTGACTCGGACACTAATACACGCTGGGGTGTGACTCGGACACTAAATACACACTGGGGTGTGACTCGGACACTAATACACGCTACGGTGTGACTCGGACACTAATACACGCTGGGGTGTGACTCGGACACTAATACACGCTGGGGTGTGACTCGGACCCTGTAATACACGCTGGGGTGTGACTCGGACCCTGTAGTACACACTGGGGTGTGACTCGGACTGGGCTGTGACTCGGACACTAATACATGCCGGGGTGTGACTCGGACACTAATACACGCTGGGGTGTGACTCGGACACTAATACACGCTGGGGTGTGACTCGGACACTAATACATGCCGGGGTGTGACTCGGACACTAATACACGCTGGGGTGTGACTCGGACACTAATACACGCTGGGGTGTGACTCGGACACTAATACACACTGGGGTGTGACTCGGACACTAATACACGCTGGGGTGTGACTCTGACACTAAATACACACTGGGGTGTGACTCGGACACTAATACACGCTGCGGTGTGACTCGGACACTAATACACGCTGGGGTGTGACTCGGACACTAATACACGCTGGGGTGTGACTCGGACACTAATACACGCTGGGGTGTGACTCGGACCCTGTAGTACACGCTGGGGTGTGACTCGGACACTAATACACACTGGGGTGTGACTCGGACACTAATACACGCTGGGGTGTGACTCGGACACTAATACATGCCGGGGTGTAACTTGGACTGGGGTGTGACTCGGACACTAATACACGCTGGGGTGTGACTCGGACACTAATACATGCCGGGGTGTGACTCGGACTGGGGTGTGACTCGGACACTAATACACGCTGGGGTGTGACTCGGACCCTGTAATACATGCTGGGGTGTGACTCGGACACTAATACACGCTGGGGTGTGACTCGGACACTAATACACGCTGGGGTGTGACTCGGACCCTGTAGTACACGCTGGGGTGTGACTCGGACACTAATACACGCTGGGTGTGACTCGGACCCTGTAGTACACACTGGGGTGTGACTCGGACACTAATACATGCTGGGGTGTGACTCGGACTGGGGTGTGACTCGGACACTAATACACGCTGGGGTGTGACTCGGACACTAATACACACTGGGGTGTGACTCGGACACTAATACACGCTGGGATGTGACTCGGACCCTGTAATACACGCTGGGATGTGACTCGGACACTAATACACGCTGGGGTGTGACTCGGACACTAATACACGCTGGGGTGTGACTCGGACACTAATACACGCTGGGGTGTGACTCGGACACTAATACACACTGGGGTGTGACTCGGACACTAATACACGCTGGGGTGTGACTCGGACACTAATACACGCTGGGGTGTGACTCGGACACTAATACACACTGGGGTGTGACTCGGACACTAATACACGCTGGGGTGTGACTCGGACACTAATACATGCCGGGGTGTGACTCGGACACTAATACATGCCGGGGTGTGACTCGGACACTAATACACACTGGGGTGTGACTCGGACACTAATACACGCTGGGGTGTGACTCGGACACTAATACACGCTGGGGTGTGACTCGGACACTAATACACGCTGGGGTGTGACTCGGACACTAATACACGCTGGGGTGTGACTCGGACACTAATACATGCCGGGGTGTGACTCGGACACTAATACATGGCGGGGTGTGACTCGGACTGGGGTGTGACTCGGACACTAATACACGCTGGGGTGTGACTCGGACACTAATACATGCCGGGGTGTGACTCGGACACTAATACATGCCGGGGTGTGACTCGGACTGGGGTGTGACTCGGACACTAATACACGCTGGGGTGTGACTCGGACACTAATACATGCCGGGGTGTGACTCGGACTGGGGTGTGACTCGGACACTAATACACACTGGGGTGTGACTCGGACACTAATACACGCTGGGGTGTGACTCGGACACTAATACATGCCGGGGTGTGACTCGGACACTAATACATGCCGGGGTGTGACTCGGACACTAATACACGCTGGGGTGTGACTCGGACACTAATACACACTGGGGTGTGACTCGGACACTAATACATGCTGGGGTGTGACTCCGACACTAATACACGCTGGGGTGTGACTCGGACACTAATACACACTGGGGTGTGACTCGGACACTAATACACGCTGGGGTGTGACTCGGACACTAATACATGACGGGGTGTGACTTGGACTGGGGTGTGACTCGGACACTAATACACGCTGGGGTGTGACTCGGACACTAATACACGCTGGGGTGTGACTCGGACACTAATACACGCTGGGGTGTGACTCGGACACTAATACACGCTGAGGTGTGACTCGGACACTAATACACGCTGGGGTGTGACTCGGACACTAATACACGCTGGGGTGTGACTCGGACACTAATACACGCTGGGGTGTGACTCGGACACTAATACACACTGGGGTGTGACTCGGACACTAAAACACACTGGGGTGTGACTCGGACCCTGTAATACATGCTGGGGTGTGACTCGGACACTAATACATGCTGGGGTGTGACTCGGACACTAATACACGCTGGGGTGTGACTCGGACACTAATACACGCTGGGGTGTGACTCGGACCCTGTAGTACACGCTGGGGTGTGACTCGGACACTAATACATGCTGGGGTGTGACTCGGACTGGGGTGTGACTCGGACACTAATACACGCTGGGGTGTGACTCGGACCCTGTAATACACGCTGGGATGTGACTCGGACACTAATACACGCTGGGGTGTGACTCGGACACTAATACACGCTGGGGTGTGACTCGGACACTAATACACGCTGGGGTGTGACTCGGACACTAATACACACTGGGGTGTGACTCGGACACTAATACACGCTGGGATGTGACTCGGACCCTGTAATACACGCTGGGATGTGACTCGGACACTAATACACGCTGGGGTGTGACTCGGACACTAATACACGCTGGGGTGTGACTCGGACACTAATACACGCTGGGGTGTGACTCGGACACTAATACACACTGGGGTGTGACTCGGACACTAATACACGCTGGGGTGTGACTCGGACACTAATACACGCTGGGGTGTGACTCAGACACTAATACACACTGGGGTGTGACTCGGACACTAATACACGCTGGGGTGTGACTCGGACACTAAATACACACTGGGGTGTGACTCGGACACTAATACACGCTGTGGTGTGACTCGGACACTAATACACGCTGGGGTGTGACTCGGACACTAATACACGCTGGGGTGTGACTCGGACACTAATACACGCTGGGGTGTGACTCGGACACTAATACACGCTGGGGTGTGACTCGGACACTAATACACGCTGGGGTGTGACTCGGACACTAATACACGCTGGGGTGTGACTCGGACACTAATACACGCTGGGGTGTGACTCGGACACTAATACACGCTGGGGTGTGACTCGGACCCTGTAATACACGCTGGGGTGTGACTCGGACACTAATACACGCTGGGGTGTGACTCGGACCCTGTAGTACACACTGGGGTGTGACTCGGACTGGGCTGTGACTCGGACACTAATACATGCCGAGGTGTGACTCGGACACTAATACACGCTGGGGTGTGACTCGGACACTAATACACGCTGGGGTGTGACTCGGACACTAATACACACTGGGGTGTGACTCGGACACTAATACATGCCGGGGTGTGACTCGGACACTAATACACGCTGGGGTGTGACTCGGACACTAATACACGCTGGGGTGTGACTCGGACACTAATAAACGCTGGGGTGTGACTCGGACCCTGTAGTACACGCTGGGGTGTGACTCGGACACTAATACACACTGGGGTGTGACTCGGACACTAATACACGCTGGGGTGTGACTCGGACACTAATACATGCCGGGGTGTAACTTGGACTGGGGTGTGACTCGGACACTAATACACGCTGGGGTGTGACTCGGACACTAATACATGCCGGGGTGTGACTCGGACTGGGGTGTGACTCGGACACTAATACACGCTGGGGTGTGACTCGGACCCTGTAGTACACGCTGGGGTGTGACTCGGACACTAATACACGCTGGGGTGTGACTCGGACCCTGTAGTACACACTGGGGTGTGACTCGGACACTAATACATGCTGGGGTGTGACACGGACTGGGGTGTGACTCGGACACTAATACACGCTGGGGTGTGACTCGGACACTAATACACACTGGGGTGTGACTCGGACACTAATACACGCTGGGATGTGACTCGGACCCTGTAATACACGCTGGGATGTGACACGGACACTAATACACGCTGGGGTGTGACTCGGACACTAATACACGCTGGGGTGTGACTCGGAAACTAATACACGCTGGGGTGTGACTCGGACACTAATACACGCTGGGGTGTGACTCGGACACTAATACACGCTGGGGTGTGACTCGGACACTAATACACGCTGGGGTGTGACTCGGACACTAATACACGCTGGGGTGTGACTCGGACACTAATACACGCTGGGGTGTGACTCGGACACTAATACACGCTGGGGTGTGACTCGGACACTAATACACGCTGGGGTGTGACTCGGACACTAATACACGCTGGGGTGTGACTCGGACACTAATACACGCTGGGGTGTGACTCGGACACTAATACACGCTGGGGTGTGACTCGGACACTAATACACGCTGGGGTGTGACTCGGACACTAATACACGCTGGGGTGTGACTCGGACACTAATACATGCCGGGGTGTGACTCGGACTGGGGTGTGACTCGGACACTAATACACGCTGGGGTGTGACTCGGACACTAATACATGCCGGGGTGTGACTCGGACACTAATACATGCCGGGGTGTGACTCGGACTGGGGTGTGACTCGGACACTAATACACGCTGGGGTGTGACTCGGACACTGCATTCACTCTGCAAAAGACATTACTCAATACAGAACTCTGGGGACCAGTAGAGGATAGCAGTGTATCACTATGATTCAAATGAATCGGAGCCAGATATTCAGAGGGCTGTTTACTAAATAACAACCATGACACAAGGTTCATTGGAAGAAAATAAACAGAAAATCCACAGGGAATGGTGTTGATGACACATACAGGAAGAAATTAGTGGCTAACAAAGGAAGTGACACACAAAAAAATGATGCATTTACGCTTCACTCAGGTCCATGTGAATATGCATGCTGATTGCAAATCAGCTTCTTAAAAGGCTATATTTTCTACATCTTTCTAGATATCATTCTTGCATAATAAATAATAATTATGTGTATTCAGAAACTGAAGCTATACTAGCTAAACGCAGTGAGATCACAACACTATCCCAGAAGGCTCTGAGTTATCCTTCTCCATTGTCAGTCTGTTGCCTGCGCTCCTTCCTGGAAGGACATGAGTCGCCTCCAGTGTAAGGTGTATCATTCCAGATCCGGATGGATCTATCTTCCGCCTCATCCGCCTGCAGGGCAGGAAAACATGGTGTTTATATCCCACCGTCTTGAGCACAGAAGAATAAAATGGATGCCTTTCACCTGTTTTCTTAGGTAAATCTCCTGGAAAGCTCAGCTTTAGTTTCATACATACAGTCCAGTCAGTTATTTTGATGCAACGGCATTGACCTCGTTTTGGAGGTCACGTCCAACATGCGCCTTCTTCAACGACACAGCTTCTGTTCTCTGTGTGGACTAGTTCCTACTAGTGCTCCAAAACAGCGTTACACATTGACATACAGCAGGAAATCAAGAATTCTGTGAATTCAAAATGGTGGTGTAACATGAGATTATCCATATTTATTAAGCAAAAACAAGTTAAATGTCTTTAAAAGACTGACTGACTGTCAACAGTACAGCAACCAACCAACCACACACAAGCTGCCAACTAATGACTACTTCACATCTGCTACACACACACATCTCCCTTGCTGTGTGGTGAGTTGTGAAAGTGGGGTTGTGTGACCACTCTGCTGTCTCCTTCAACTTGTTGGCTCTGCACTGGGCTCGACTGCCTCTTGGAATTTGACTTTTTGGGTTGTTGTTTGGGCAGGATCTTGCCTCCCTTGGTCTTACTGGGACAGGAGGGAGAGAGCAAGTTCAGACACACTCACACAGGCAAACACAATCCGTACAAACCCTCAGAGAAACACGCCATTTAGGGTGTGTAACCAAACTGTACTGACATGGGTAGAGCTGGGAGCAGACAGTAGTTTGGTGCCAGCCTTGTCTGTCCGTGTCTGTGTTTCTCTGTGTGCTGTGTCTGGGTATATGAAGTACAGTAAACTCACTTGTTACTGGTCCTCTGTCTTTGAGGGGACAGGCTCTGCGTTTGTGCTTCAAGCTACCACAGTTGTAGCAGCCTTCCAGACCTGGGCTGTTCCCACAGGGGTGGTCCCGGGGGGGTACAGCGGCCACAGGGCTGGCAGTGACGCCAGGCTGGGGAGGGGGAGAGATGCCAGTCAAACCGTCACTCAACCCAAACCATGAACATCGGTGTTTGGCAGTGTTAGCAGTCTAGGAGATACTCACATGGTTTCACGCACTTCTGACACTCTTAGCAATACTTTCCCTGCTTCCCATCCTGCAAGAACCAAGAGAGAAGATGAAAAGTGATATCGCAGCACATGCACCTCTCATTCAACGGCAACGTAGCCAATTATTTCAAGTTAAAACTGTTGCAACATGACTTTTTCCGCCGGCCGTGGAGAAAGACATACCTTCGAAGGGAACGTTGCATTTAACACAACGCTTGTTCTCAGACCACACATCTCTCTCACAGACTTCTCAGAATCTAAGAGAAGCAAAGACCAAGACAGACAAATCAGATGTCATCTCTTCAGAATTCCACTCTAATACTTATCTATATATAATATATATATTTTATCCCACCAAAATGAATCCTTTTTAAACTGACCAATAAGACGATCTAGATTTTCCATGTTCCATTTAGGATGACATCTTAATATGATTAGATTACTGTAATAGGTTATTGGCTCATGTGCAACATGGAATAGTGGGTTGTACCTGTACCCCTCCTCTTTATGGAGGATGGTGTCTCGTGGTGTCAGGTTGGTGTGTGTACCTGTACCCCTCCTCTTTAGGGAGGATGATGTCTCGTGGTGTCAGGTTGGTGTGTGTACCTGTACCCCTCCTCTTTAGGGAGGATGATGTCTCGTGGTGTCAGGTTGGTGTGTGTACCTGTACCCCTCCTCTTTAGGGGGGATGATGTCTCGTGGTGTCAGGTTGGTGTGTGTACCTGTACCCCTCCTCTTTAGAGAGGATGGTGTCTCGTGGTGTGTGTACCTGTACCCCTCCTCTTTAGGGAGGATGATGTCTCGTGGTATCAGGTTGGTGTGTGTACCTGTACCCCTCCTCTTTAGGGAGGATGGTGTCTCGTGGTGTGTGTACCTGTACCCCTCCTCTTTAGGGGGGATGATGTCTCGTGGTATCAGGTTGGTGTGTGTACCTGTACCCCTCCTCTTTAGGGAGGATGGTGTCTCGTGGTGTGTGTACCTGTACCCCTCCTCTTTAGGGAGGATGATGTCTCGTGGTATCAGGTTGGTGTGTGTACCTGTACCCCTCCTCTTTAGGGAGGATGATGTCTCGTGGTATCAGGTTGGTGTGTGTACCTGTACCCCTCCTCTTTAGGGAGGATGGTGTCTCGTGGTGTCAGGTTGGTGTGTGTACCTGTACCCCTCCTCTTTAGGGAGGATGATGTCTCGTGGTGTCAGGTTGGTGTGTGTACCTGTACCCCTCCTCTTTAGGGAGGATGATGTCTCGTGGTGTCAGGTTGGTGTGTGTACCTGTACCCCTCCTCTTTAGGGAGGATGGTGTCTCGTGGTGTGTGTACCTGTACCCCTCCTCTTTAGGGAGGATGATGTCTCGTGGTATCAGGTTGGTGTGTGTACCTGTACCCCTCCTCTTTAGGGAGGATGGTGTCTCGTGGTGTGTGTACCTGTACCCCTCCTCTTTAGGGAGGATGATGTCTCGTGGTATCAGGTTGGTGTGTGTACCTGTACCCCTCCTCTTTAGGGAGGATGGTGTCTCGTGGTGTCAGGTTGGTGTGTGTACCTGTACCCCTCCTCTTTAGGGAGGATGGTGTCTCGTGGTGTCAGGTTGGTGTGTGTACCTGTACCCCTCCTCTTTAGGGAGGATGGTGTCTCGTGGTGTCAGGTTGGTGTGTGTACCTGTATCCCTCCTCTTTAGGGAGGATGATGTCAGGTTGGTGTGTGTACCTGTACCCCTCCTCTTTAGGGAGGATGATGTCAGGTTGGTGTGTGTACCTGTACCCCTCCTCTTTAGGGAGGATGGTGTCTCGTGGTGTCAGGTTGGTGTGTGTACCTGTACCCCTCCTCTTTAGGGAGGATGGTGTCTCGTGGTGTCAGGTTGGTGTGTGTACCTGTACCCCTCCTCTTTAGGGAGGATGGTGTCTCGTGGTGTCAGGTTGGTGTGTGTACCTGTACCCCTCCTCTTTAGGGAGGATGATGTCTCGTGGTGTCAGGTTGGTGTGTGTACCTGTACCCCTCCTCTTTAGGGAGGATGATGTCTCGTGGTGTCAGGTTGGTGTGTGTACCTGTACCCCTCCTCTTTAGAGAGGATGGTGTCTCGTGGTGTGTGTACCTGTACCCCTCCTCTTTAGGGAGGATGATGTCTCGTGGTATCAGGTTGGTGTGTGTACCTGTACCCCTCCTCTTTAGGGAGGATGGTGTCTCGTGGTGTGTGTACCTGTACCCCTCCTCTTTAGGGAGGATGATGTCTCGTGGTATCAGGTTGGTGTGTGTACCTGTACCCCTCCTCTTTAGGGAGGATGGTGTCTCGTGGTGTGTGTACCTGTACCCCTCCTCTTTAGGGAGGATGATGTCTCGTGGTATCAGGTTGGTGTGTGTACCTGTACCCCTCCTCTTTAGGGAGGATGGTGTCTCGTGGTGTGTGTACCTGTACCCCTCCTCTTTAGGGAGGATGATGTCAGGTTGGTGTGTGTACCTGTACCCCTCCTCTTTAGGGAGGATGGTGTCTCGTGGTGTGTGTACCTGTACCCCTCCTCTTTAGGGAGGATGGTGTCTCGTGGTGTCAGGTTGGTGAACAGGCGGACAGCTTACTGTCCATCTTTCCATGTTTGTAGAGGGGATGGTTGTCATAGTCCACCTAGGAGAACAACAATGAGTCCATTTGATGGTGGAAGGACTACACAGTGAGTCTGTTTGATGGTGGAAGGACTACCCAGTGAGTCTGTGTGGTGGTGGAAGGACTGCCCAGTGAGTCTGTTTGGTGGTGGAAGGACTACCCAGTGAGTCTGTTTGGTGGTAGAAGGACTACACAGTGAGTCTGTTTGGTGGTGGAAGGACTACACAGTGAGTCTGTTTGGTGGTAGAAGGACTACACAGTGAGTCTGTTTGGTGGTGGAAGGACTACACAGTGAGTCTGTTTGGTGGTGGAAGGACTACACAGTGAGTCTGTTTGGTGGTGGAAGGACTACACAGTGAGTCTGTTTGGTGGTAGAAGGACTACCCAGTGAGTCTGTTTGGTGGTAGAAGGACTACACAGTGAGTCTGTTTGGTGGTAGAAGGACTACACAGTGAGTCTGTTTGGTGGTAGAAGGACTACACAGTGAGTCTGTTTGGTGGTAGAAGGACTACACAGTGAGTCTGTTTGGTGGTGGAAGGACTACACAGTGAGTCTGTTTGGTGGTGGAAGGACTACCCAGTGAGTCTGTTTGGTGGTGGAAGGACTACACAGTGAGTCTGTTTGGTGGTGGAAGGACTACCCAGTGAGTCTGTTTGGTGGTGGAAGGACTACACAGTGAGTCTGTTTGGTGGTAGAAGGACTACACAGTGAGTCTGTTTGGTGGTAGAAGGACTACACAGTGAGTCTGTTTGGTGGTGGAAGGACTACACAGTGAGTCTGTTTGGTGGTAGAAGGACTACCCAGTGAGTCTGTTTGGTGGTGGAAGGACTACACAGTGAGTCTGTTTGGTGGTAGAAGGACTACACAGTGAGTCTGTTTGGTGGTGGAAGGACTACACAGTGAGTCTGTTTGGTGGTGGAAGGACGGCCCAGTGAGTCTGTTTGGTGGTGGAAGGACTACACAGTGAGTCTGTTTGGTGGTGGAAGGACTACACAGTGAGTCTGTTTGGTGGTGGAAGGACTACACAGTGAGTCTGTTTGGTGATGGAAGGACTACACAGTGAGTCTGTTTGGTGGTAGAAGGACTACACAGTGAGTCTGTTTGGTGGTGGAAGGACTACACAGTGAGTCTGTTTGGTGGTGGAAGGACTACACAGTGAGTCTGTTTGGTGGTAGAAGGACTACACAGTGAGTCTGTTTGGTGGTAGAAGGACTACACAGTGAGTCTGTTTGGTGGTGGAAGGACTACACAGTGAGTCTGTTTGGTGGTGGAAGGACTACACAGTGAGTCTGTTTGGTGGTGGAAGGACTACATATCGTAAAACAAAGTAAGTAGCCTTGTCTGAGCCAGAACGCCCATAGTCCAGGAGCCTATCTCCAGTTTCTGTAGCGTGTGGCAGCTTGATGTACAAGTACACCCCCTGGGCAGGACGCTAGTCTACCACAAGGCCTTACCCACAATCTGTAATGCTGAGTGACAAGCAGAGAGACATGGGTATACATACAGTACATTATAGTAAATGCACATTATTATCAATCATTATCTTTTACTAATGTAGACATGTCAAGCTGTGCTCCTAAGATTAGCCAATACGTCTGAATACAACTGGCTTGCCTGGTAGTCTAGAGGGGAAGTACTCCAGGATACGCAGTTCAAAGAAGTATGGGAAGCTTCAAACCATGGGCATCTATCTCCACACTGTTCTCTGGAGATACACACAAAAATAATAATAAATAAATAATAAAATAAAATCAGGTTATGGATTTAAGTCCTTAATTTCTTCTTATAAATATCTAGGAACATCTATGTCAATGTTTTGAATTGGAAAATGCATTATGTTTTTAATAATTAATCCAATCGATTGGCATTTCTTTTATTTCATTAGCGGAGACAAATTAGTTAAATGAAACGCTAACTGGAGGTCTGCAGTTTCCTCTATGTTTTTCTGAGATTTGGGGGAAACTGTGGGCCAGAGGCTTCACCAGGCCCCCGAATGGAGGGTCAGACACCATGATCACTTTCTCCCCATTTTCCACTCACTGAGGAAGGCTTGGACGACCCGCTCGCTGCCTGTCTAAAAACATTACATGGAACTCAATACTCTCAAGCCTTTGGATAAAGGAATTTCAAGACAATCATGAGGTTTAAACTTTAACCTCTCCTCTAAAGAAGTGGTGGTTGAACATGTTCAATTTCAAGACAATCATAAGATTTAAACTTTAACCTCTCCTCTAAAGAAGTGGTGGTTGAACATGTTGAATTTCAAGACAATCATGAGGTTTAAACTTGAACCTCTCCTCTAAAGAAGTGGTGGTTGGACATGTTGCAGTGACATAACTTGTCATAAATCTAAGCCTATCTGGAACAGACAAAAACAAGATTTCCACATGACATCTGCTAGTGCTTTCATTAAATCCTTCATTCTGTGTAACGTAGGATCACTATGAGCCTGGAGGATTAGGGTGGGACCATCACGGCAGCTGGCCTCTTCCTGTACATAACAGGAAGTCCACTGGTTTGTATGGGTGTGATCTATACATTTCCAATCTTGGCAAGATAATCACTGAAAGGGCACTTGAGCAACAGTAAGACTCACTCACACAAACACACAGGACTCAGCTTGTTACTCGACACCACACCCTTACTGGTGTTCAGTCTGACACATTCCTTGCAGACACGCACAGAGAACGGATGAGACATAGGAACAGAGTGAGTATAAACATACATACAGCTCATAAACATACATTAGGCTATACCAATACTGATTAGTTTGGGATTGTCGGGCACAGAACTCATTTCCTTAAAGCTGCAGGAGGGTTTATGATTAAATAACAGAAGGCATTGGTAAACTTGAGTCAAGAATTCCGTTCAATGTAATGCATTGAGCTATATGATGCATGAATCCATTCTGCTATCCTGCAATTAGCCTAGCTACCCTGCTAAATATTTATTTTACTAAGTTGTAGCAGTACCTGTATTTTGAAAACTTTTGACTAAGTTGTGCAAGGGTTTATCATAATGGAGCCTGGAGAGAGTTTCAACAGACAAGCCTCTCGAGACTGCAGCATACCAGCCTCTTAAAACCAGAGGAACTAGCTCACTTACGAAATACAATCACACAGCCATCACATTTGTTAGATTGAATTCTGAATTCACCTCCAAATGTCAACCACATCTTGAATGAAGGAGATTATCAAAGCCCAGTGGTAGGGAATAGATTCAAGTGTGTCTAAGTTGATGTGACTACCACTTTCTTAGCGATGGCAGATAAGGACCTAATAACCGATGACCAGAGACTGGAAGTGTCCCCTGGCTCTTTGCTCTCAGTCCAGAGTGGTGCTCTGGATCCCCTTGTAGAATATCAGGCAGTGCTACAGGATGGCACTCTCTCACTGGTCCCCCTGGACAGTCACGCTACTGGAGAGGGGGTGGTTCAGCCGTACCCTCGCTCCCCAAAGCTGCTCCGCAAGGTGGCTGCATCCAGACATCTCTCTGAGGTAAATGTTATGATAGTAACCGCTACTAGTCCTGTTACCAATGATTCCCTGGTGGTAATGTCTAGTATTTCACCTTTATTTAAACAATACGGCCTCATTTGCACTAGCTAATTGGAAACCAATCGATTCAAAATCAATCGTCATTAGCAGTGACTGAGAATCAATCTATTCAGAAGCAATTCTCATTTGCAGTAATTGAGAAAACCATCAATGAGAGTTTCACTCTGTGTTGTCCTCTCAAACCCCATCTGTGCTGTAGGAGCAGCTGTCTAGACGCCTGGAGGAACTGCAGTCAGAAAGAACCAGAACTAAGGCCCACATTCAATCTCTGAAGAAACGCAAGGCTGATCTCTCTGTGAGTACAACACTGCCTCCCTATGGTCCATAAGTGCCACTGCAGCCAAGGGCAACACAACCCATAGAGAATTCTCTCCATATTTCCTAACCTTGCATTGGTAACGTAGACTAGCTGAAATAATGGATTAGAATGAGAGACTTGTTTTTTCTTACTCATAACACATCAAGGTCCCTAGCGCTGGTGCCAGTCTGCTAAATCATTTGTCATTGTCATGGCGAACGACATAGAAGTTGGCTCAGAAACAGACTTGCATCTAAGCTATGGGTTCCCCTTAACTTCACAATTTCCTCACCTCTCATGAAGAGAAGCACAGAGGTGATGAAGCACCAGGTGAGGGAGAGGGTCGAGGGCATGAGGGCCGCCCTGCAGAGAGACCAGCAGGCCATGATGGACTCTCTGGAGCTGGACCGCATAGAGACCAGCGCCAGACTAGACCATGTCCTGAAGGGCTGGGACCAACACCTAGGACAGGTCCAGAGGAGCATCACCACTACCCAGAAATCCCTGGGGCAGACTTGGACAGGGGGCGATAAACAGGTCTGATTTTAGATACTTCAGATTAACCACATGTCGGCTAACAGGAGTTTCAGTGTTATGCCATTTCAACAAATCTGTGTACTCCATTTTACAGAATCATCCTGACAATCTCAGGTAAAAACAAATATAAAACAATACTCTAACTTCTCTCATTTGCTTGAGATGTTATGACTAGGCTTTTTTTGATGAAAATGTATAGGAACTCTGGGATTGGGATAAGACCATGTGGAACTGTCTGTCCCCCTGTAGCCATAAGAAGCCAGATGCTTCCGAAGCAGAGATCCGGCTGAACGAAGAGAGGTTTGAGAAGCTTCTGAAAACCCTACGCTCCTTCTACAAGGACCTGAAGGCCCAGCTTCAGAGGAAGACACTGTTGCTGGGTAACAAACGTTATGTCTGCTTATCCATCTAGCCACAAGAGGCTATGATCAAATCTCTACATGGTAACATCTCTACTCTGGATCGAGGTAGGATTTTGGGGGAAAAGTGGTGGTCACAGATACAGAAATGATTTCTGTTTTTATCCGTTTGCAGATTCTTTCCCAGTGATGATGGACAGGCAGACCTGCCATAGCAAGATCACAGTGACGGGAGAAGGGCGAGGCATGTGCTTCTCTGACTTCGCCCAGTCTTCTCCAGAGCACCCTCTCCAGTTCGACAAGGTCTGCTGTGCTCTGGGCTCCGTCGCCGTGACAACGGGCCAACGCTACTGGGAGGCCGACGTCCGCTGCTGCTCCGCCTGGGCTGTGGGCGTGGCCTACGGCTGCCTGGACAGGAAGGGGCGCGACAAAGGCGCCAAGCTGGGGCGGAACAGAAACTCGTGGTGTGTGGAGCTCAGGCATGGCCGTCTCTCCGCCTGGCACAACGACAGGCACGTGTCGTGCTCCGCAAGCGGGCGAGGGGTGCCAGGCAGGGTGGGCGTGTGGGTGCACTACGAGAAGGGAAAGCTGGCGTTCTACGATGCCGAGACTATGAAGGTCCTGCAGGAGTTCTCTGCAGCCCTGACGACCGTGTTTGATAGGGTGCATCATCAGTTCACTGAGCCCCTGTACCCTGCGTTCTGCTTCCTAAGACCATCAGAGGGACAGGTGTGGCCCAGCCATATGGAGATACGGGACATCAACACTCCCATAGCGATCCATAAATGTCAATAAGCATTGTTGGATACGCACAGTCATGTCCTATTCAAAGTGTGTGCTCTACTCTCAACTCATTTCTATACTGGTTTTGTTCACTCGTAACAAATGTTCATCTGAACAATGCATTGTGTGACCTTGTCAAATAAAACTGACCTGAAGTTTATAGCCAGTAGCAGACTTTTCATGGGGTCACCTTTACCTTCCTGGTTTCTTAGCTTGATTAGCTCATGGAGTATGGAAGAAACAGTGAAATAAACAATCACACATAATAACAAACAATCCCAGAAACACTTAACATTGTAATATAGAACGTGGTCAATCACCACCTTCCGGAGACACCTGAAACCCCACCTCTTTAAGGAATACCTAGGATAGGATAAAGTAATCCCTCTCACCCCCTTAAAAGATTTAGATGCACTACTGTTCCACTGGATGTCATAAGGTGAATGCACCAATTTGTAAGTCGCTCTGGATAAGAGCGTCTGCTAAATGACTTAAATGTAAATGTAAATGTCTGTACTTATAATTATTGGCTATGATGCTTTCGATGGATATATTTAAAAACACAACAAGACGAATCACAACAACTCAAAGAGCGTAACAAAGCACTTGAATCTAACCTAAAACACCAGATCATGATCAGTAGGCACGAAATGGAAGAAAACACTCTGGAAAGGCATGAAGCAGGAGGTACTATGTGGACCTAACTTGCAAAACATTTGACCCTAATTAACATGACCCCTGTTTAAACAACATGACAGACAGGAAGTCCAAATCAAAGCCCTCACCTGGGCGTCCCGACACAGAGAACCTTCCTGTAGCCCCGATTGGCAATGTTATCCAACAGGAAGTGACAGCTGTGGTCAGCGAACAGGTACTGGGCGTTACTCTTCTTGTTCTCCAAGGGTTTCAGCATCAGACTGGGCCTGCTCAGCCGGGCCTCTTGTGATGTCATCAGCCTGCGACATCTTGTGAAGGGCGTGGCCTTCCCATTCTCCCGTTAGGAAGAGGAGCTGACAGTCTTGGCAGAACTTCATTCCTGGGGGGAGAGCGAGGAACTTTTAAAACCTGGATTGGAAGAAAGAAACAAAACAATGTCACACGCCTGGTGAAAACAAGGGAGTGTAGTTAGCTACTCTATATGTGCACAAACAAGGACTTTCCAGAAGGCAGAGGCATTAATTAGGCTTCCATCAAAGGAATTGTAGGCTATTGTTAGGCGTCAACTTATTTGGTTGTTGTGTTGTCTATAGTTTGTATTTCTTTGTATAGTACACTTAATTTGTATAGAGGGCAATATATGTTGGGTGACTGGTCATGTCAAAGGTGAACAGGAAGTGGGGATGCACAGGCAGCGATGGAAGAGGAAGCGAGACAACCCAATATCTGTTTTTTTCCCCCCCGGGTTCAATGAAAGTCAACTGGAGAATCTCAATTGCATAGTCCTCGCATCTTCTCTCCTTCTCAAAACCCATTGGATGAAAAAGCTAGAGGTCCTCCCCCTCTGACCTCAAAGAGATTTTGAGAAGGAGGCGATGAGAGGACGGGAGGAGTATGCAAATTAGATTATCCTATTGAACTAAGTAGACCAGACCCAGCAGCTTTTGCATTGGTGTCTATGGGAGACACTCAGTTAAGTAGGCCGGAACTGACTCTTTTTTTTTTTTTTTTTTTACGGTAAAAGGCCTGAGTTAACGATCTTAACGTATCCACCATCTTAAGCACAGATATGGAGAGCATACAGTCAAGAGAACAGCTATGCATTTCAGAAACTGTGATAAAGCTCTTACCATTAACACATTGGAACTATGATATGCGCCTACTGTAATTACATATGGCTGTATGGAAATGTTGCTAGCTACATGTTTATATGTGCTGCTAATAAATGGACAAAAGCGGTTTGTTTTGCACGCGTTTGTGAACATTTCCAATCCCACCTGTGCTAGAGTGACCATCACTGGAACGGTCTATATATTAGGCCCACTATATTTGCCAGGGGATACAAAAAGATAACTCGCTTACCTTTTCATCTTCCCACTGAAAGAATGTGCATTATTTTCTGTCTGCACGCTTGATCGCCATAAAACCTCCGGCCTTTCTCCTCTCCTTAGCAGATCTTTTCAAACAACAATGTTGGGCATGCATTGGTCAACAGCATCAACATACATCACCGAATAACTCTCATTCAGATGTAAGATACAACGAAACATAATATAGCAAGCTTTGGACCGTCGTTAGCTAGCTAGTATTCATATCATACTGTAGCTGGATTCATATGGCCCTTTCCCTAAAACCTAAAGCTAGCTAACTGGCAAATAGGTGTTGTTTTTGTCGCACTGCTATGCTTTATCTTGGCCAGGTCTCAGTTGTAAATGATAACTTGTTCTCAACTGGCCTACCTGGTTAAATAAAAAATAACTTTACTATCATTCAGCCGTGGCTTCACGTTTACTTACCGTGTTCACAAGATGGTGCTTTTTTTGTCTCATGAAGAACAATCTATTCCAAATTCGTCTTCATCTGATCCTTTCAATTGAAGTAGAAATATGAGGTTATTTATGTTTTTTTGTTGTTGTTTTTTAGAAATATGAGGTTACGATGAACACTGTAACCAGTGTTTCACGTGCAACTTAGTTGCAACATTGTATAGTGTATTTGATTTCATCTGGACAAAACGGTTGTAGTAAACAGCCTTGAAGATGAGGATGTTATTCGACCACCAGGAGCCACTAAAAGCTCATGAAAATCCTAAAACCTTGAATAGCGCTTTACTACAGCAGGCCTGAACTGTTTTGTACTTTATACGCAGTGTTTAAATGTATTGATTTCTTCTAATGGTAGACTTCAAATCCAGAAGTGTAGTCTGAAGCTATAATGGATTCCAATTCATTTGTAATAACTCGATGAATAATTGAATGATCAGTCACAGCCATTATTGTGCATTTCCATCACGTGCATGTTACAGGCCCCCATCATTAAAAGTGATGTAGGCCTTTGTAAAATGTCTATAGGCTAATAGAATATACCGAACATAACTCTTATAAAGAGGCGAACAATAATATTGGTGGAGGGGGAATTACTTATATCTGAAGAACTAGACTTCACTCCAGGCTACAGCATTGTGTCCAGAACATTTGCTCATAAATGACCGTTTTATCTTCCTTTTCCCCGACTGACAAAAAGGCAACCTCTGAAGAATAACCCATTGTTGCATTGCCTCTTCTCTATCCAGGGTGGACGAGGCGAAGCGACTGGTTTCACTATCGCCAAAAAAATCTGTCCAAAATAAGCCTAATGCGTTTTTATGGGCTTATTTTGGAGCTAAACTTGTAGCCTGCCTTTTCGCCTATGGGACAACTACTCCCATTGTTAGGGCGGATATATGAGCATATCGTCATGATATACAGATCTCTGCTCTATTGCACAGTCCAATCCAACGCGTTTTGTTTACACTGCGTCGCAGAACTCATACATTGTAGTCCTAGAAAGACCCACATGAGAGTCACTTTAACACTGGTTTCTATTGGTATAAACTCTATTTCCCAGAAGCCCTTGTTTGCGGGGAGCGCAGTGGAGCTGTTAATCACCTGGCTGGAGGGATGTTTCTGCCGAAGCAACGACGCAAGCTTCGGGCGCGATCGTACACCCACACCACGGTGCATGCCTGTCAGCGCTGAATCGCCGTCAGTAGATATCGCGCGTCAGTAGATTGTCAGCGGCAGACAATTCCATAGCATCGACATATTATTATAAGCTACATCTTCTGAGTCGACGGAAGCATCTTCTGCAAGGAGAGGCTTCATCAATGTGCAGCTCACAGTCCTGGCCAGAGGTGTGCAGTTGAATGAGGATAAATCTACTGTACCTCGGACAGTGAAGAAAACCTAGCATTACCATGAGCACAGGTAAGGTCTTCTGCCCTATTATAGACTATAGTGTATGTGAGGCATATGGTTTGACCATAGTAATTCGATGGCAATTACCAGTTTGTATGTTGACATTGTCATCATCCATGGTATTATCAGCTATTACACAGCAAATCAATTACAGATTTAAGACAAGCATATTGATAGGCCTGCAATATCCATTGACTCGGCAGAAACCATTCTGAGACAAAGGTCCTACTTGAGCTATAGCTCTCCCACTGTGGAATGCCATTCATATGGCTACAGTATGTGGTGTAGAAATGCTCACTAAGACTAGGTTTCCACCTCCAGACATATCATTATGTTGCATGGCTGTCTCCCCACATCTACAGGGGCCTAGCTACCTTCGCCTGGGAGCAGCAGGTTGACAGCCTGGTACACTGGTCTCAGTGTGAGGACAGCAGTGTGTCAAGTCCTCCTCGTGTCCATCCTGTGTAATACAATGTCATTACATATGAATGACTCTAGTTATGGTTGTGACTAACATGCACAGTGCAGTAGCTGAGTAGTTAAAAGAACATCATTGCTGTGAACGTCATGCCCAGAAGACCTATTTGCCCAGTGTAGTGGTTACCAACCTTTTCTGGTTACTGTACCACCAACTGAATGTTGCTCTGCCCGGAGTCTCCCAGAAGTACCTCCTCATGTGCATTTTACCAGTAAGCCTATCTTCTCAAATACCCCCTGTGAATGGGCCCAGTACCCCCCAGTCCTAGTACCCCTGGCCTATGGGCTCAAAGCCATCATAGATGTGATGAAACCACGGACCTAGAAATAGTCTGAGCTGCCTCTCACTACTGAGTCAGAGCCACAACACAGGCAAGTCAGGCAAACTGCTTTAATGAGGTGGACAATCAATACCACAGTATTTTATTTATTTAACCTTTATTTAAACTAGGCAAATTCTTATTTACAATGATGGCCTTCCCCGGCCAAACCCTATGGGACTCTCAATCACGGCCGGTTGTGATACAGCCTGGAATTGAACCAGGGTCTGTAGTGATGCCTCTAGCACTGAGATGCAGTGCCTTAGACCGCTGCGTCACTCGGGGGCTCCCCTGTTTGCACTGCTGATGAGAAGTTGTTGGAGTTTGTCTGTGAAATGAGGCAGGAATGCGTAACAGTCCTGAGTTATCATCAACACTGCCTTGTAAACTCACCTGAGACGTGTATTAAAGAAATGTTTTAGTCCATCTAGAACTGGGACACTGTCTGTCTTCTCTGAGCAGTGACGTTTTTGTCATGACACCTGTTTGTTAGAGCAATGTTGGATGGATGTAATGACTGATGTTGACGGAACGGTTAGTGAATTGGAATGGATGGAAATGAAAAAGTCTTCACCTATATGTTCAGACTCACAGCTGGTGTCCACATGGGTTAGTTCATCCTGCTGACCTGGCTGGTGTCCACATGGGTTAGTTCATCCTGCTGACCTGGCTGGTGTCCACATGGGTTAGTTCATCCTGCTGACCTGGCTGGTGTCCTCATGGGTTAGTTCATCCTGCTGACCTGGCTGGTGTCCTCATGGGTTAGTTCATCCTGTTGACCTGGCTGGTGTCCACATGGGTTAGTTCATCCTGCTGACCTGGCTGGTGTCCACATGGGTTAGTTCATCCTGTTGACCTGGCTGGTGTCCTCATGGGTTAGTTCATCCTGCTGACCTGGCTGGTGTCCACATGGGTTAGTTCATCCTGCTGACCTGGCTGGTGTCCTCATGGGTTAGTTCATCCTGCTGACCTGGCTGGCTGGTGTCCACATGGGTTAGTTCATCCTGCTGACCTGGCTGGTGTCCTCATGGGTTAGTTCATCCTGCTGACCTGGCTGGTGTCCACATGGGTTAGTTCATCCTGCTGACCTGGCTGGTGTCCACATGGGTTAGTTCATCCTGCTGACCTGGCTGGTGTCCACATGGGTTAGTTCATCCTGTTGACCTGGCTGGCTGGTGTCCTCATGGGTTAGTTCATCCTGCTGACCTGGCTGGTGTCCACATGGGTTAGTTCATCCTGTTGACCTGGCTGGCTGGTGTCCACATGGGTTAGTTCATCCTGCTGACCTGGCTGGTGTCCTCATGGGTTAGTTCATCCTGTTGACCTGGCTGGTGTCCACATGGGTTAGTTCATCCTGCTGACCTGGCTGGTGTCCACATGGGTTAGTTCATCCTGCTGACCTGGCTGGTGTCCTCATGGGTTAGTTCATCCTGTTGACCTGGCTGGCTGGTGTCCACATGGGTTAGTTCATCCTGTTGACCTGGCTGGTGTCCACATGGGTTAGTTCATCCTGCTGACCTGGCTGGTGTCCACATGGGTTAGTTCATCCTGCTGACCTGGCTGGTGTCCTCATGGGTTAGTTCATCCTGCTGACCTGGCTGGTGTCCTCATGGGTTAGTTCATCCTGCTGACCTGGCTGGTGTCCACATGGGTTAGTTCATCCTGCTGACCTGGCTGGTGTCCTCATGGGTTAGTTCATCCTGTTGACCTGGCTGGCTGGTGTCCACATGGGTTAGTTCATCCTGCTGACCTGGCTGGTGTCCTCATGGGTTAGTTCATCCTGCTGACCTGGCTGGTGTCCACATGGGTTAGTTCATCCTGCTGACCTGGCTGGTGTCCACATGGGTTAGTTCATCCTGCTGACCTGGCTGGCTGGTGTCCACATGGGTTAGTTCATCCTGCTGACCTAGCTGGCTGGTAGTGATGATGAACTGGATCAGGTGTGGGCCAGGTTGGTCTGAGGTATTTGAACGATAGACTCTGGTTGATACCCTATCACACAGTGAGTGTACAAAACATTAAGAACACCTGCTCTTTCCATGACAGACTAACCAGGTGAAGCCCTAATTGATGTCACTTGTTAAATCCACTTCAATCAGTGTAGATGAAGGGGAGGAGACGGGTTAAAGGAGGCTTTGAGACAATTGAGACATGGATTGTGTCTGTGTGCCATTCAGAGGGTGAATGGGCAAAACGAAAGATGTACGTACCTTTGAACAAGGTATGGTTGTAGGTTTTATGTGTATCAAGAATGGTCCACCACCCAAAAGACATCCAGCCAACTTGACAAAACTGTGGGAAGTATTGGCGTCAACATGGGCCAGCATCCCTGTGGAACGCTTTCAATACCTTGTAGAGTCAACATGGGCCAGCATCCCTGTGGAACGCTTTCAATACCTTGTAGAGTCAACATGGGCCAGCATCCCTGTGGAACGCTTTCTACACCTTGTAGAGTCAACATGGGCCAGCATCCCTGTGGAACGCTTTCTACACCTTGTAGAGTCAACATGGGCCAGCATCCCTGTGGAATGCTTTCTACACCTTGTAGAGTCAACATGGGCCAGCATCCCTGTGGAACGCTTTCTACACCTTGTAGAGTCAACATGGGCCAGCATCCCTGTGGAACGCTTTCAACACCTTGTAGAGTCAACATGGGCCAGCATCCCTGTGGAACGCTTTCTACACTTTGTAGAGTCAACATGGGCCAGCATCCCTGTGGAACGCTTTCAACACCTTGTAGATTCCATACCCCGACGTACTGAGGCTGTTCTGAGGGCGAAACAGGGGAGTGCGACTCAATATTAGGAAGGTGTTCTTAATGTTTTGTACACTCAGTGTATATCGAGGGCAGATTTCCATGACTGCAGTATCTGAACTGAAGGTGTTTGCCTCACAAAAAAATTAAGTAAAGCCTAGCATGGTGAAATACAAGACAAGTCTTCTTTTCGACCAGGTACCAACATTTACCACCGTTTCCCATTGAAATATCTGAGTAGCTCTTCACGGTCTGTGTTTACTCGTCAGTCTGTACAGGGGTCAACAGCTGTGATTTGTATTTTTTTTAACCTAAATAGATCCCAGATTGGTTATTGGATGATCAGCCATTCATTGGTTAATAACAATATACTATGCTAGCCAATATACTATGCTAGCCTACTATGCTAGCCAATATACTATGCTAGCCTACTATGCTAGCCAATATACTATGCTAGCCTACTATGCTAGCCAATATACTATGCTAGCCTACTATGCTAGCCTATTGTACGTCAGTCAGTCAGGGACAATATGAACTCATCACATTGGAACGTAGGCTGCGTCATCGGCAGACACGTTGCAGAATCAATCTGGAGTCACTGGAGAGTCCCCAGCTCCCAACACAGTGCTGTGAGCTGGGTTCACACCCACTGACTGTCTGGATGGATCAGTGTGCCAGAGCTACAGAGGCCCAGCAGGGTCAAAGTCAAAGGGAAAGTCAGGCCCTTCCTTTTATTATACAGTAGTAATCTAGGCCCATAGTTACTAGTCAAAGGTTACCATAGAGTGAGTCATTAAAATACGAGTGGCTAGTTAGAAAACATTGTACATAGTCATGGTGTTGCTAAACACTACTCTGATTTACTGTAAACCCCCTTGAAATGCCAATAGACTGTAGTCATTCAAATAAAGACACAAGCCGATGCCCGCCGTATAGGATGAGTGGTGGTTGTTGTGTTTCCACTTAGTCAGCAGATAGAGAGGTGATGTTCTAATTCAGATAATGATAATACGAGTCTAAGGTCATAGTACAATGAGTGTAAATGTGCAAGTGTCAGCACGTGCTTCAGGGGATCAGTGTGGGACTGCGTGAGCCTCACAGAGTGTGCACAGTGTGTGTGTGTGTGTGTGTGTGTGTGTGTGTGTGTGTGTGTGTGCCTCCACATGTGCCGTGTGGGTGTAGACTATGTGTTTCCCATGGGCGATCATGAGAGTAAGCAGGTCAACATGAACACACACACACACACACACACACACACTAATGGGAGTGGGCTGGTCAGGAGACTCCACAGTGATACATAATGGTGTGATCTCACTGGTGTTAATCTTGAGCTCTTGCAATTAAGTCTGAAATGTGACGTGGCCCTGTCACATTTCCTCTGCCCACGCTCATTTTGGAGGCTTTAATAGATGGGAGGAATGACATGTGCCCTTCCGCTTGACCCCATCGGTCAAATATGAGCTGCTGATTGGGTGGGCTGTGCCTGTAATTTGTTAAAGGGGGTTTTAGCGTTGATTAGAGATGGCAGTTTCAATGGATTTCTTTGAGATATTGTTTGGAGATGTGTAATTGATATGTTGTTTTTCCTCTTGAACATTGGGCACATACTGTGCATAGGATCGTAGTTGATTTCAGCTATAGATCGTCAGTGTTCAGTGTTTCCATGGCATTACAACTATTGGAATACAGCCAATTCAACAGATTTATTGGCAAACAACATTAACTCAAAGATTGCTTTATATTTCCATTTGGGGGCTATAAATAAACATGAATTAATTAGATGAATTTAAATAATGTGCTGTACTGTAGCTTTAAAAGCTCTGAGTACCTATTTCTGACAGTCAATGTTTTCCCTTCTTATTCAGTATCTAGGTTATGATTCTAAAGGTCTTTCGTAAACCATTGAACCATTACTTATTCATTCATTCATTATTTTCATATGTCACTTGTATGTACTATGAGGTGCTATCCTTCACTTCTTAAAACTATGAGGTGCAATCTTTCACTTCTTAAAACCATACGGTGCAATCCTTCACTTCTTAAAACCTTACAGTGCAATCCTTCACTTTTTAAAACTATGAGGTGCTATCCTTCACTTCTTAAAACCATGAGGTGCAATCCTTCACTTCTTAAAACCATGAGGTGCAATCCTTCACTTCTTAAAACCATGAGGTGCAATCCTTCACTTCTTAAAACCATGACGTGCAATCCTTCACTTCTTAAAACCATGAGGTGCAATCCTTCACTTCTTAAAACCATGAGGTGCAATCCTTCACTTCTTAAAACCATGAGGTGCAATCTATCACTTCTTAAAACCATGAGGTGCAGTCCTTCACTTCTTAAAACCATGCAGTGCAGGCTGCCTTAATTGAGTCTTCCGTAGTGGAACATGCTGAGAGCTGACATTTAGACTAGGGTTGGTTGGTTGATTGGTGTGAAGTGTCTTACTGTCAGCATTTAGCTACTAACCCTCCTCTCTCTTCACTGCTGTACTAACAGCTATCAGAGTGAGGCTACACACTTACATGCTGACCAGACCACGTGCACCATCACGCGCATGTTGATTTTGTCAACCAACACCAGACACAATCAGGACACGCAGGCTGAAATATCAAAACAAACTCTGAACCAACTATATTAATTTGGGGACACGTCGAAAAGCATTAAACATTTATGGCAATTTAGCAAGCTAGGTTGCTGTTGCTAGCTAATTTGTCCTGGGCTCCCAAGTGGCGCAGCGGTCTAAGGCACTGCATCTCAGTGCAAGAGACATCACTACAGTCCCTGGTTTGAATCCAGGCTGTATCACAGCCGGCCTGGGGTTGGGAGTCCCATAGGGCAGAGCACAATTGGCCCAGCGTCGTCCGGGTTTGGCCGGGGTAGGCCGTCATTGTAAATAATAATTTGTTCTTAACTGACTTGCTAAGTTAATTAAAGGTTACACATATAAACATTGGGTTGTTATTTTACCTGAAATGCACAAGGTCCTCTACTCCGATAATTCATCCACAGATTAAACTGGGTAAACCGAGTGTGTTTCTGGTCATCTCTCCTCCTTCCGGCTTCTTCTTCTTCTTTGGACTTTATATGGCGGTGGGCATCCAACTTTAAGGTGCATTACCACCACCAACTAGACTGGAGTGTGGACTTCAGTTCATCTTTTAATCACCCACGTGGGTAAATGCTCCTAAAAATCAATGAGGAGATGGCACGTGGGTATATGCTCCTAAAAACCAATGAGGAGATGGGAGAGGCGGGACTTGCAGCATGTCAAGCGTCACAAACAGAACCAAGTTCTATTTTAGCGCCTGGCTACGCAGACGCTCGCAAGCAGTGTGGGTGCAATAATCAAATAACATGTATGTGTAAATGTATTTTGCTATGCTCGCGCACAAGACCGAAGCAGTGTTGTCAGCATGTTGGAAAACCTTATTTGGATGTCCCCATATGAGAACCTTTTTTGGTCCTTGGTAGAACCTTGTTGTGTTCCAGATAGAACACTCTGTGGGAAGTACCAAAAAGGGTTCTACAAAGAGTTTTCCTATGGGAATAACCGAAGAACCAAAAACAGACTGGAACCAAGGCTAGCAGTACATATGCACACATATGGTGACATCACGTACAGATATGTACTCAACAGTTAAACACATAACCGCACCATTTCACACATGGCAAACACACACTTCATGCCAGGGCCATCTGTGTATCACATGTCTTTAAGCACTGGTATTTCCCTCTAGAGCCAGTAATAACTCTCCAGGTATAATGCTGACTCCCTATCTAAACAACTGTAGCTTCACCAGACGCGGTGAAAAGTTGTACCCTGTGTGTTTCTGTTTTTAGCTAAGCATGTCTTTGTATTTTTCACCCTCCCAGATGAGCCCATGCAAAACAGACCTCTTGTTCATTCAGCTTTCCCTAGAGGAAGCTCTTTATAGCTCATCTGCCAAACCTCATGGTGTGTGTGTGTGTGTGTGTGTGTGTGTGAGAGAGTGAGGGGTCTGTGTTAATTATGATATTGAATCATTGAATTGAGTAAAACTGCTCTATTCAATACAGTAAAACATAAATTGTCCACATAAGCCATTGACACTGTGGTGGATAAACTTCTGGTGTGATTGTGGTGGTCCGATCCAATTTCACATTTGGGTCATTTTACATTTCCAACTGAGTTTCCTGTATTAAATCACGGCTAAATAGGCAATCATAGAAAATATAATATTTCTCACACTCCTTTCTCCAGAGGGAATTTGCCAATATATATCCTCATACAGGTAACTGCCAAAATAATGGAAACACTTGAGTAACACTTGGGTTTAACACTTGAATAACACCTGGGTTAAACACCTGAGTAACACTTGAGTAACACCTGAGTAACACCCGCGTAACACTTGAGTAACACGTTAGTTACACCTGAGTAACACCTGAGTAACACCCGGGTAACACGTTAGTTACACCTGAGTAACACTTGGGTAACACGTTAGTTACACCTGAGTAACACCTGAGTAACACCCGGGTAACACGTTATTTACACCTGAGTAACACTTGGGTAACACATTAGTTACACCTGAGTAACACCCGCGTAACACCTGAGTAACACCCGCGTAACACTTGAGTAACACGTTAGTTACACCCGAGTAACACTTGGGTGTTTCCTTTATTTTGGCACTTACCTGTACCTCTGCAGTTACTGTAACACAAGTCAACTTTATTAGGGCATTTCATCATGTTCTTTCATTTTTAGTTTGAGTCTGTGTGTCACAAGGGTGAGGATATATGCTGTTCAGACTTCTGATAACCTAGTGCTACAGTTCATGTCTTCTTCACATCTCTACGTCGTACTCCTGAAACAGAAGCTATTGAAAAAAGAATTGGCATGTCCCAATTGGCAAGAATTGGCATGTCCCAATCCCAAGGTAGTTTAAAATGCTGCCTTCTTAAGGTGCCTTCGTTCGGACGATTTTGAAGGCAGCATCCCATGCATCCTTCACCTGGGGATATGTGTGTTAAGCCAGAACCAGACGTACAGTAAGAAGACCCATAATTCGGGCCAGAGAAATGGGCCTTTATCTCATCTATCTACATCAGGTGTGTATTTCACAGTAGCTATCCACATTTCCATAGAATCCCTTTGATCACCTGTGTGATATAGACGACAATTCCTGACGGACTTCAATACTTCCGTTCACAGATTAACACTTTGCCTTTGGCAGGAAATCAATTTCTCTGCAATATGTAGGCTACTGTCACGACTTCCGCCGAAGTCGGCTCCTCTCCTTGTTCGGGCGGCGGTCGACATCACCGGTCTTCTAGCCATCGCCGCTCCACTGTTCATTGTTCCATTTGTTTTGTTGTAAGTCGCTCTGGATAAGAGCGTCTGCTAAATGACTTAAATGTAAATGTCTTGTTTCCCCGCACACCTGGTTTACATTCCCTAATCACACTACATATATATTCCCTCTGTTCCCCCCATGTCTTTGTGTGGAATTGTTGTTTGTTACGTATTTTTGTGTGACGCGCCAAGCTGGAGTTTACCGGGTCCCGTAATTCACCCGTAGTATGTTTATTGTTAAACTCTTATTCTTCATTCTGACTTTGTCGCGCATTACACTTTCGCTTTTGGCTGGAGATTTGTTTGACCCAGTTGCGTCCGGCTGTTCTCTGCTTCTACCTAATAAAGTCTGCGCCTGATCACAACTCTCTGCTCTCCTGCACCTGAATTCTATACCAGTAGATCACAACTCTCTGCTCTCCTGCACCTGACTTCTACACCAGTAGATCACAACTCTCTGCTCTCCTGCACCTGAATTCTATACCAGTAGATCACAACTCTCTGCTCTCCTGCACCTGACTTCTACACCAGTAGATCACAACTCTCTGCTCTCCTGCACCTGAATTATATACCAGTAGATCACAACTCTCTGCTCTCCTGCACCTGACTTCTACACCAGTAGATCACAACTCTCTGCTCTCCTGCACCTGACTTCTATACCAGTAGATCACAACTCTCTGCTCTCCTGCACCTGACTTCTATACCAGTAGATCACAACTCTCTGCTCGCCTGAACCTGACTTCTATACCAGTAGATCACAACTCTCTGCTCTCCTGCACCTGACTTCTCCACCAGTAGATCACAACTCTCTGCTCTCCTGCACCTGACTTCTATACCAGTAGATCACAACTCTCTGCTCTCCTGCACCTGACTTCTCCACCAGTAGATCACAACTCTCTGCTCTCCTGCACCTGACTTCTCCACCAGTAGATCACAACTCTCTGCTCTCCTGCACCTGACATTCTCCACCAGTAGATCACAACTCTCTGCTCTCCTGCACCTGACTTCTCCACCAGTAGATCACAACTCTCTGCTCGCCTGAACCTGACTTCTCCACCAGTAGATCACAACTCTCTGCTCTCCTGCACCTGACTTCTCCACCAGTAGATCACAACTCTCTGCTCGCCTGAACCTGACTTCTCCACCAGTAGATCACAACTCTCTGCTCGCCTGAACCTGACTTCTATACCAGTAGATCACAACTCTCTGCTCTCCTGCACCTGACCTCTCCACCAGTAGATCACAACTCTCTGCTCGCCTGAACCTGACTTCTCCACCAGTAGATCACAACTCTGCTCTCCTGCACCTGACTTCTATACCAGTAGATCACAACTCTCTGCTCTCCTGAACCTGACTTCTCCACCAGTAGATCACAACTCTCTGCTCTCCTGCACCTGACTCCTACACCAGTAGATCACAACTCTCTGCTCTCCTGCACCTGACTTCTCCACCAGTAGATCACAACTCTCTGCTCTCCTGCACCTGACTTCTCTACCAGTAGATCACAACTCTCTGCTCTCCTGCACCTGACTTCTCCACCAGTAGATCACAACTCTCTGCTCTCCTGCACCTGACTTCTCCACCAGTAGATCACAACCTTGACAGCTACGTACAGTATAAAAGTTACCGTTGCTACGTAAAGCATGAATTATATGGAGAAAGCCCCAAAAAATCTGTTACCGTTCCCATGACAAAAAGCAATCTCTTCAAAGTGAAAGTAATCCAAAAAGGCAATACACAGCCAAAATGTGTTGTGATGCTAGGGAAATGTGTTGTGGTGCTAGGGAAATGTGTTGTGGTGCTAGGGGAATGTGTTGTGGTGCTAGGGAAATGTGTTGTGGTGCTAGAGAAATGTGTTGTGGTGCTAGGAGAATGTGTTGTGGTGCTAGAGAAATGTGTTGTGGTGCTAGGAGAATTTGTTGTGGTGCTAGGGAAATGTGTTGTGGTGCTAGGGAAATGTGTTGTGGTGCTAGGGGAATGTGTTGTGGTGCTAGCGGAATGTGTTGTGGTGCTAGGAGAATGTGTTGTGATGCTAGGAGAATGTGTTGTGACGCTAGGAGATTGTGTTGTGGTGCTTGAGAAATGTGTTGTGGTGCTAGGAGAATGTGTTGTGATGCTAGGAGAATGTGTTGTGATGCTAGGAGAATGTGTTGTGATGCTAGGAGAATGTGTTGTGGTGCTAGGGGAATGGGTTGTGGTGCTAGGGGAATGTGTTGTGGTGCTAGGGGAATGTGTTGTGGTGCTAGGGGAACGTGTTGTGGTGCTAGGGACATGTGTCATAAACCATAAGAACAAACCAAAATAATCCAAGACCCAATATTGCTTCACCCAAAAGAGAATTGACTGCCGTCATATATGGAGACAGAACTTTTCAACCAGGTCCCAGCATTGTTTGTTGTCTCTCTCTTCACCAAGACAATGCGTTCACGTTTGAAACAGAAATACTGTGTTCAGGACTTTGTGCTCTACCTTCAATACTGTGTTCAGGACTTTGTGCTCTACCTTCAATACTGTGTTCAGGACTTTGTGCTCTACCTTCAATACTGTGTTCAGGACTTTGTGCTCTACCTTCAATACTGTGTTCAGGACTTTGTGCTCTACCTTCAATACTGTGTTCAGGACTTTGTGCTCTACCTTCAATACTGTGTTCAGGACTTTGTGCTCTACCTTCAATACTGTGTTCAGGACTTTGTGCTCTACCTTCAATACTGTGTTCAGGACTTTGTGCTCTACCTTCAATACTGTGTTCAGGACTTTGTGCTCTACCTCCAATACTGTGTTCAGGACTTTGTGCTCTACCTCCAATACTGTGTTCAGGACTTTGTGCTCTACCTCCAATACTGTGTTCAGGACTTTGTGCTCTACCTTCAATACTGTGTTCAGGACTTTGTGCTCTACCTTCAATACTGTGTTCAGGACTTTGTGCTCTACCTTCAATACTGTGTTCAGGACTTTGTGCTCTACCTTCAATACTGTGTTCAGGACTTTGTGCTCTACCTTCAAAGTGAAGGTGAAGTCCAGCTGGGATGTCGTTCCTAGGGGCTCGGAATGTTAGTTCTGAGGTTTGAGCTAACTGCTAACTAGCTAGCGTGTTCTCAGGGGTAGGTTGTTTTTATTGGCCTGACATCTCAGACACTTTAGAGCTGTGTGTAAGTGTAACCGATGTGAAATGGCTAGCTAGTTAGCGGTGGTGCACGCTAATAGCGTTGCAATCGGTGACGTCACTCGCTCTGAGACCTTGAAGTAGTGGTTCCCCTTGCTCTGCAAGGGCCGCGGCTTTTGTGGAGCGATGGGTAACGATGCTTCGTGGGTGACTGTTGTTGATGTGTTCAGAGGGTCCCTGGTTCGAGCCCGGGGTATGGGCGAGGGGACGGACTAAAGTTATACTGTTACATAAGGAGCCAGGTGGGGAATGTCACAGTGGCGTGTGACACCTGGAACAGGGACCTCCTCTCAGAGACACAGTGACACAGGAATTCAGCAGCCTTCTGCAAAATGACAGCTAGGCCATTATTAAGGCTTTGACGTTTGTTGTTTTTGAAGGCGCGTTGCCATAGTAACGTAGAGACAGTAAATCGTCATGGTGATGTGCAGTTTCTTCCTGTGGAAACGTGATTTACTTTTGACTAAATTAACACCAGTAGACTTTTTATATTATGATTATGACGTGTTTCAGTCGTTCAGTCACATGACAATAATAAGAAGTACTATGGTCCAAATACAGCAACGATAAGATCAGATGGAGAGAGAATGACACTACAGTAGATCCTGCAATAGCTTATTCCAGCTTCCTCAAGTCTGCCGTGCTGAACATAGTGTATGAGAGAGAGTGGTGGGGAATGTTGTAAGTGGTGCCAGGACATGTTGCCCTTTATGTTCTATGAGCTAGAGAGAAGGTCCATCAGAGGGGATAATCACCCTGACTGAACAGCTAACTCTGTTCCTCAGAACTGGCTCAGGATACCCCAGAGACAGAGTGAAGATCAATGAGGTTTTCTGAATTATTCATCAATGCATTTTCTTCTGTGTGTGTGTGTGTGTGTGTGTGTGTGTGTGTGTGTGTGTGTGTGTGTGTGTGTGTGTGTGTGTGGCTCTTTGCTTGTGGGAGGATCAGGTTGTGTACATGGATGACTGATGATAGGCTGGCTATTGTTGTCCAATATCTCAGACTCACATTATGGGATATTACGTGCGTGGATTGCTGTGGGTGATAGAACACTATAGTTTAACACTGCATGTTTAACAGAGAGAGAGAGAGTGATAGCTATAGCTATAGCCAGCACACACAATACACCCATATGACTGCAGTATGAATTCCCTCTGGTGCCTGTGTAGCATCACCAGAGAGAGAGAGATCAACCCCCTACAGCAGAACAAACATGTCCTCTTCCGGCGCCGACAGAGATGGCCGCCTCGCTTCGCGTTCCTAGGAAACTATGCAGTTTTTTGTTTTTTTACGTGTTATTTCTTACATTAGTACCCCAGGTCATCTTAGGTTTCATTACATACAGTCGAGAAGAACTACTGAATATAAGATCAGCGTCAACTCACCATCAGTACGACCAAGAATATGTTTTCCGCGACGCGGATCCTGTGTTCTTCCTTACAAACAGGACAACGGAATGGATCGCCTGCAGCGACCCAAGAAAACGACTCCGAAAAAGAGGGAAACGTAGCGGTCTTCTGGTCAGACTCCGGACAAGGGCACATCGCGCACCACTCCCCAGCATTCTTCTTGCCAATGTCCAGTCTCTTGACAACAAGGTTGACGAAATCCGAGCAAGGGTAGCATTCCAGAGGGACATCAGAGACTGCAATGTTCTCTGCTTCACGGAAACATGGCTTACTGGGAAGACGCTATCCGATGCGGTGCAGCCAACGGGTTTCTCCACGCATCGCGCCGACAGAAACAAACATCTTTCTGGTAAGAAGAGCGGCGGGGGCGTATGCCTCATGACTAACGAGACATGGTGTGATGAAGGAAACATACAGGAACTCAAATCCTTCTGTTCACCTGATTTAGAATTCCTCACAATCAAATGTAGACCGCATTATCTTCCAAGAGAATTCTCTTCGATTATAATCACAGCCGTATATATCCCCCCCAAGCAGACACATCGATGGCTCTGAACTAACTTTATTTAACTCTTTGCAAACTGGAAACCATTTATCCGGAGGCTGCATTCATTGTAGCTGGGGATTTTAACAAAGCTAATCTGAAAACAAGACTCCCTAAATTTTATCAGCATATCGATTGCGCAACCAGGGGTGGTAAAACCTTGGATCATTGTTACTCTAACTTCCGTGACGCATATAAGGCCCTGCCCCGCCCCCCTTTCGGAAAAGCTGACCACGACTCCATTTTGTTGATCCCTGCCTACAGGCAGAAACTTAACAAGAGGCTCCTACGCTGAGGTCTGTCCAACGCTGGTCAGACCAAGCTGACTCCACACTCCAAGACTGCTTCCATCACGTGGACTGGGACATGTTTCGTATTGCGTCAGATAAAAATATTGACGAATACGCTGATTCGGTGTGCGAGTTCATTAGAACGTGCGTTGAAGATGTCGTTCCCATAGCAACAATAAAAACATTCCCTAACCAGAAACCGTGGATTGATGGCAGCATTCGCGTGAAACTGAAAGCGCGAACCACTGCTTTTAATCAGGGCAAGGTGTCTGGCAACATGACCGAATACAAACAGTGCAGCTATTCCCTCCGCAAGGCTATTAAACAAGCTAAGCGTCAGTACAGAGACAAAGTAGAATCTCAATTCAACGGCTCAGACACAAGAGGCATGTGGCAGGGTCTACAGTCAATCACGGACTACAAGAAGAAACCCAGCCCAGTCACGGACCAGGATGTCTTGCTCCCAGGCAGACTAAATAACTTTTTTGCCCGCTTTGAGGACAATACAGTGCCACTGACACGGCCTGCAACGAAAACATGCGGTCTCTCCTTCACTGCAGCCGAGGTGAGTAAGACATTTAAACGTGTTAACCCTCGCAAGGCTGCAGGCCCAGACGGCATCCCCAGCCGCGCCCAGAGCATGCGCAGACCAGCTGGCCGGTGTGTTTACGGACATATTCAATCAATCACTATACCAGTCTGCTGTTTCCACATGCTTCAAGAGGGCCACCATTGTTCCTGTTCCCAAGAAAGCTAAGGTAACTGAGCTAAACGACTACCGCCCCGTAGCACTCACTTCCGTCATCATGAAGTGCTTTGAGAGACTAGTCAAGGACCATATCACCTCCACCCTACCTGACACCCTAGACCCACTCCAATTTGCTTACCGCCCAAATAGGTCCACAGACGATGCAATCTCAACCACACTGCACACTGCCCTAACCCACCTGGACAAGAGGAATACCTATGTGAGAATGCTGTTCATCGACTACAGCTCGGCATTCAACACCATAGTACCCTCCAAGCTCGTCATCAAGCTCGAGACCCTGGGTCTCGACCCCGCCCCTGTGCAACTGGGTACTGGACTTCCTGACGGGCCGCCCCCAGGTGGTGAGGGTAGGCAACAACATCTCCTCCCCGCTGATCCTCAACACGGGGCCCCACAAGGGTGCGTTCTGAGCCCTCTCCTGTACTCCCTGTTCACCCACGACTGCGTGGCCACGCACGCCTCCAACTCAATCATCAAGTTTGCGGACGACACAACAGTGGTAGGCTTGATTACCAACAACGACGAGACGGCCTACAGGGAGGAGGTGAGGGCCCTCGAGTGTGGTGTCAGGAAAATAACCTCACACTCAACGTCAACAAAACTAAGGAGATGATTGTGGACTTCAGGAAACAGCAGAGGGAACACCCCCCTATCCACATCGATGGAACAGTAGTGGAGAGGGTAGCAAGTTTTAAGTTCCTCGGCATACACATCACAGACAAACTGAATTGGTCCACTCACACTGACAGCGTCGTGAAGAAGGCGCAGCAGCGCCTCTTCAACCTCAGGAGGCTGAAGAAATTCGGCTTGTCACCAAAAGCACTCACAAACTTCTACAGATGCACAATCGAGAGCATCCTGGCGGGCTGTATCACCGCCTGGTACGGCAACTGCTCCGCCCTCAACCGTAAGGCTCTCCAGAGGGTAGTGAGGTCTGCACAACGCATCACCGGGGGCAAACTACCTGCCTACCAGGACACCTACACCACCCGATGTTACAGGAAGGCCATAAAGATCATCAAGGACATCAACCACCCGAACCACTGCCTGTTCACCCCGCTATCATCCAGAAGGCGAGGTCAGTACAGGTGCATCAAAGCTGGGACTGAGAGACTGAAAAACAGCTTCTATCTCAAGGCTATCAGACTGTTAAACAGCCACCATTGAGTGGCTGCTGCCAACACACTGTCATTGACACTGACCCAACTCCAGCCACTTTAATAATGGGAATTGATGGGAAATGATGTAAATATATCACTAGCCACTTTAAACAATGCTACCTTATATAATGTTCCTTACCCTACATTATTCATCTCATATGCATACGTATATACTGTACTCTACATCATCGACTGCATCCTTATGTAATACATGTATCACTAGCCACTTTAACTATGCCACTTTGTTTACTTTGTCTACATACTCATCTCATATGTATATACTGTACTCGATACCATCTACTGTATGCTGCTCTGTACCATCACTCACTCATATATCCTTATGTACATATTCTTTATCCCCTTACACTGTGTATAAGACAGTAGTTTTAGAATTGTTAGTTAGATTACTTGTTGGTTATCACTGCATTGTCGGAACTAGAAGCACAAGCATTTCGCTACACTCGCATTAACATCTGCTAACCATGTGTATGTGACAAATAACATTTGATTTGATTTGATTTGAAAAGAGCCCCCAGCCTCAACCTTCCTGCTCGTTTGACTACTGATGAGCGAGCTACTAGCTAGCCATGGCACAGAACTGCTGTGTCAGCAACACTCCGAACTGAATCCTCTCTTCCAGGACATTCTTAGTCCCCGCTGAATGAACAAATTAACCGGATTAGCAAATCCAAATCACAGTCGGCTCCTTGTATTATTAAGAAAAGATTGAAATAGAGCTCAAATGTGGGTCAATAGAATTTGTGCTTTGAAATGTTCGGTGCGTTAAGAACGCGCTAAGACTGGGGATCTATGAGAGATGAGGTTGGCGTTAGCTGGCAGTGAGGTCACAGTGACTACTAGATGACTAGATTATCAAGCTCTGCTGTTTCTCAGTTACCCGTTTAACCTCGTCTACGTGGTTGAAAATGGATGATTTCTAAACGCATGGCTGTACAGTAAGATGCTCAACAAGTCGTCAGACCTCAGGGTCTCCGCTTCACAGCTCTGTATGGGGGTTTTGATTGACAGCTGTTCTGAATTTGAGCACCACGTGACAGGAAGTCGCCCCCCCCCCCCACCCTCGCTAATTGGGCAACTTTTGATAAAATGTTTGTTGTCTGAGTGAAGGAAATGCTATAAAATTAAGAGGACTCGGATGTATTTAGAAAGATGAGACGGTGAAGATGACAATAAATTCCGTTTTGTTGTCATACAAGCGAGCCAAACACCCGTGAGCCCAAATGTGTACTTCACATTTCAATATCATAAAACGTGTTTTTATATAAGGTGACAACGTTTCTGATCACTATGTTAGATGTACAGTTGCCAAAAGACCTGTCGTCATACCCTGGGTTGTTCTGAACAGAATGAGCCAGTTAGTCTATTGTGAAGAGAACTCACTGCGACACACTCATGGCTCCTGTCAATGATCACCAAATCTGTTTCCCTGAATTGCATTGTGAAAGCCTAACACTGTAAGATCCTACTTTAGAACTTAACTAGTGATGTTGGCAATAGACACATGATGTCCACCAGACCCAGATTTATAATGAACTGTTTTTGAATTGAATAAACAACCGTAATTGTGTGACTTCGCCGATGCAGGGCTGTGTTCTAATCAAAAGAACTACAAACAGGCCAATTCCCACGAGTGTAAAGGGTTAATCCTTAACATCAGGCAAGGTTAACACCCGGTTTAGCAGAGAGAGTATTCTGAGACGTGTGTGTGTGTGTGTGTGTGTGTGTGTGTGTGCGTGTGCGTGTGCGTGCGTGCGTATATGGGCTATTCTTTTTGTCTTTTTTATTGTATCTCATTATGGCAGATTTATGTTGTGTATTTAGATGGTGTTGTTTGACTGCAGGGTGTCTCAATGTTTCACACACACACACACACACACACACACACACACACACACACACACACACACACACACACGTTCTCTCTGGCGTATTCGAAGTGGTAAAGTGGGTCAAGATGGTGAATGGCGTCAGGCTTATTTTACAGGGAGAAGGCAGGTCTGGCGTTTAGCCTCAGACTCCTCTCTTCTCTCCTCTCTTCTCTTCCTTTCCTCCTCTCCTCCTCCTCTCCCCCTCTTCTCTTCTCCTCCTCTCCTTCTCTTCTCCGCCTCCTCCTCCTCCTCCTCTTCTCCTCTCCTCCTCTCCTTCTCTTCTCTGCTCTGCCTCCTCTCCTCCTCTCCCCCTCTCCTCCTCTCCTCCTCTCCTTCTCTTCTCTGCTCCGCCTCCTCTCCTCCTCTCCTTCTCTTCTCTGCTCCGCCTCCTCCTCCTCCTCCTCTCCTCCTCTTCTCCTCTCCTCCTCTCCTTCTCTTCTCTGCTCCGCCTCCTCTCCTCCTCTTCTCCTCTTCTCCTCCTTTTCTCCTCTCCTCCTTTTCTCCTCTTCCCCTCTCATCATCTCTCCTTCTCTTCTCCTCTCCTCCTCCTCTCTCCTCCTTTCCTCTCCTCCTCTTCTCCTCTCCTTCTCTCCTCTTCTCTTCACCTCCTCTCCTCTCCTCCTATCCTTCTCCTCTCATCTTCCTCTCTTCTCCTCCCTAAGCCTGAGAGTGTGGAGTATCTCTTTCAATCAGTATGTTGACTCTTCTTGATCCTCTCATTTGAACCTACCTCTTTAGGTACTGCCCTTTTCCCTGTTGCTAGGTGATGTTCATTGCATTACAGGCAGGTCTGGCATTTAGTGTCTCAAACTACTCCTCCTCTCCTTCTCTTCTCCTCTCCTCCTCTTCTACTCTCTTCTCTTCCTCTCCTCCTCTCCCTCCCCCTTCTCTCCTCCTCCTCCTCTTCTCCCTCTCCTCTTCTCCTCTCCTCTTCTCTTCTCCTCTCCTCTTCTCTTCTCCTCTTCTTCTCCTCCTCTCCTCTTCTTCTCTTCTCCTCTTCTCCTCTCCTCCTCTTCTCCTCTCCTCCTCTTCTCCTCTTCTCTTCTCCTCTCCTCTTCTCTTCTCCTCTCCTCTTCTCTTCTACTCTTCTTCTCTTCTTCTCCTCCTCTCCTCTTCTTCTCTTCTCCTCTTCTCCTCTCCTCCTCTTCTCCTCTTCTTCTCATCTCCTCCTCTTCTCTTCCTCTCCTCTTCTCCTCTCCTCCTCTTCTCCTCCTTTTCTCCTCTCCTCCTTTTCTCCTCTTCCCCTCTCCCCCTCTCATCATCTCTCCTTCTCTTCTCCTCTCCTCCTCCTCTCTCCTCCTTTCCTCTCCTCCTCTTCTCCTCTCCTTCTCTCCTCTTCTCTTCACCTCTTCTCCTCTCCTCCTCTCCTTCTCTTCTCTGCTCCGCCTCCTCTCCTCCTCTTCTCCTCTTCTCCTCCTTTTCTCCTCTCCTCCTTTTCTCCTCTTCCCCTCTCCCCCTCTCATCATCTCTCCTTCTCTTCTCCTCTCCTCCTCCTCTCTCCTCCTTTCCTCTCCTCCTCTTCTCCTCTCCTTCTCTCCTCTTCTCTTCACCTCCTCTCCTCTCCTCCTATCCTTCTCCTCTCATCTTCCTCTCTTCTCCTCCCTAAGCCTGAGAGTGTGGAGTATCTCTTTCAATCAGTATGTTGACTCTTCTTGATCCTCTCATTTGAACCTACCTCTTTAGGTACTGCCCTTTTCCCTGTTGCTAGGTGATGTTCATTGCATTACAGGCAGGTCTGGCATTTAGTGTCTCAAACTACTCCTCCTCTCCTTCTCTTCTCCTCTCCTCCTCTTCTACTCTCTTCTCTTCCTCTCCTCCTCTCCCCTCCCCTTCTCTCCTCCTCCTCCTCTTCTCCTCTCCTCTTCTCCTCTCCTCTTCTCTTCTCCTCTCCTCTTCTCTTCTCCTCTTCTTCTCCTCCTCTCCTCTTCTTCTCTTCTCCTCTTCTCCTCTCCTCCTCTTCTCCTCTCCTCCTCTTCTCCTCTTCTCTTCTCCTCTCCTCTTCTCTTCTCCTCTCCTCTTCTCTTCTACTCTTCTTCTCTTCTTCTCCTCCTCTCCTCTTCTTCTCTTCTCCTCTTCTCCTCTCCTCCTCTTCTCCTCTTCTTCTCATCTCCTCCTCTTCTCTTCCTCTCCTCTTCTCCTCTCCTCCTCTTCTCCTCTCTTCACCTCCTCTCCTTGTTCTTAATTCCAAGATAGCTAAACCCATGTCTTAATCTCAGGGCAGTGAGAGAAAAAGCTCATAAAAGCAATTGAACATGTTTAATTCACTCACAAACGTAATCTGAAAGTTTCAGTATGGATTATTTTAAACCCAAGAACATGTTTTAGAACAGTCACCTCAGTATGAAATATGCTAACATGATTTGCTATTGCTAGCTACAGTGCCTTCGGAATGTATCTTCCACATTTTGTTAAGTTACAGGCTTATTCTAAAATTGATTTAATTTTTTTGTTGCCCTCATCAATCTACACACAATAACCCATAATGACAAAGCAAAAGCAGGTTTTTAGATTTTTTTTTGCTAATTTATATAAAAAATTACAAATGGAAATATCATATTTACATAAGTATTAAGACCCTTTACTCAGTACTTTGTTGAAGCACCTTTGGCAACGATTACAGCTTTGAGGCTTCTTGGGTATGACACTGCAAGCTTGGCACACCTGTATTTGGGGAGTTTCTCCCATTTGTTTTAAGGGAGTTTCTTCCATTGTTCTCTACAGATCCTCTCAAGCTCTGTCAGGTTGGTTGGGAAGCGTTGCTGCACAGCTATTTTCAGGTCTCTCCAGAGGTGTTTAATCAGGTTCAAGTCCGGTCTCTGACTGGGCCACTCAAGGACATTGAGACTTGTCCCGAAGCCACTCCTGCATTGTCTTGCCTGTGTGCTTGGGTTCGTTGTCCTGTTGGGAGGTGAACCTTCACCCTACTCTGAGGTCCTGAGGGCACTGGAGCAGGTTTTCATCAGGGATCTCTCTGTACTTTGCTCCATTCATCTTTGCCTCGATCCTGACTAGTCTCCCGGTCCCTGCTGCTGAAAAACATCCCCACAGCATGATGCTGCCACCATCGTGCTTCACCATAGGGATGGTGCAAGGTTTCCTCCAGATGTGACACTTGGCATTCAGGCCAAAGAGTTCAATATTGGTTTAATCAGACCAGAGAATCTTGTTTCTCATGGTCTGAGAGTCTTTAAGTGCCTTTTGACAAACTCCAAGCGGACTGTCAGTGAGGAGTGGCTTCCGTCTGGCCACTCTACCATAGAGGTATGAGTGGTGGAGTGCTGCAGAGATGGTTGTCCTTCTGGAAGATTCTCCCATCTCCACAGAGGACTCTAGAGCGCTGTCAGAGTGACCATCGGGTTCTTGGTCCCCTCCCTGACCAAGGCCCTTCTCCCCCGACTGCACAGTTTAGGAAGAGTCTTGGTGGTTCCAAACTTCTTCCATTTAAGAATGATGGAGGCCATTGTGTTCTTGGGGACCTTCAATGCTGCAGACATTTTTTGGTACCCTTCCCCAGATCTTTGCCTCAACACAATACTGTCTCGGACCTCTACAGACAATTCCTTTTACCTCATGGCTTGGTTTTTACACTGACATGCACTGTCAACTGTGGGACCTTGCCTCCCGAGTGGCGCAGTGGTCTAAGGCACTGCATTGCAGTTGCTACAGTAGCTGTGCCACTAGAGATCCTGTTTGGAGTCCATGCTATGTCGCAGCCGGCCGTGGGGTGTGTGTAGACTGCTGAGGAATTCCTGCTGAGGAATTTTGTTTTATTTATTCAATTTTAGAATAAGGCTGTAACATATATATATATTTTTTAAGTCAATGGTCTGAATACTTTCTGAAGGCACTGTAGATAGCTTGCTAAATCAGTTGCCTAGCAACAAACATCTTAAGAAGATTGGTAAGAAGATATTTGAGAAATGTGAAAAAATCATTACCTCTTAAAATATTTTTTTTCTTAAGAGACTTGTTAAGTTTGTGCGAATCCAGGCCCAGGACTAAACAGTGTTTGCTCCAAACTGTCTCTAGTTACTCTGTAAAATTCGCTGGTCCATAGTTCTGAAATGGAAATATCAACTTAAAAGGCACAGAGAGAGAGAGAGAGAGGCACGCTCCATCCCTTCATCCTCCTCTCCCGTGGCGCCCTCATGCAAGGTCGCCATGGGTTACAGCCTGATTCATCCTCCCACTCCCATCAGCACACACACATACACACACACACACACACACACACACACACACACACACATACACACACACACACACACACACACACACACACACACACACACACACACACACACACACACACACACACACACACACACACACACTTACTCAATGCCAACTCCCCCATTGCAGAGTTTCTGTTTATGATAATTCTAACTGCATCCATAATGTTACTATACCAGCCTGACTTGTATTGTGTATGTGTGGGCTTGGCTGTCTGCTCTGTGGGAATGGGGTTTGAATGTGTATTATTCTTATTGGCTCTCCACTCTGTTTGGAATCTTATTTATTGATTTTGACTCCCTTAAAAAGCACCCAACATAATGGCAAGTAACAATTTGGCTAAACAACACTGGCTGGGGAAAATCGTTTGGCTGTAGAAAGTAGAAAGTGAAAATGGGTTGGGATATTTACTGTGGAGTGGTTTATATGAATTCCCTCAGCGCTGTGTGTGTGTGTGTGTGTGGACATGTTTAACTATACTTGTGGAGACCAGAAGTTCCCACAAGAATAGTAAACAAAAATTTGACCAACTGGGGACATTTTGTTAGTCCACCAAGTCAAATTATATATCTAGGGGGTTTAGGGTTAAGGTTAGAATTAGGGTTAGGGTTAGAATTAGGGTACGGGTTAGGAGCTAGGATAAAGGTTTAAGGGTTTTTGGGTAAAGGTTAGGGTTAGGGTTAGAATTAGGGTACGGGTTAGGAGCTAGGATAAAGGTTTAAGGGTTTTTGGGTAAAGGTTAGGGTTAGGGTTAGAATTAGGGTACGGGTTAGGAGCTAGGATAAAGGTTTAAGGGTTTTTGGGTAAAGGTTAGGGTTAGGGTTAGGATAAGGGTACGGGTTATGGTTAGGATAAGGGTACGGGTTAGGATAAGGGTAAAGGTTAGGGTTAGGATAAGGGTAAAGGTTAGGGTTAGGATAAGGGTAAAGGTTAGGGTTAGGATAAGGGTAAAGGTTAGGGTTAGGATAAGGGTACGGGTTATAGGGTTTTGAATAGGACTGAATGGTTAGGATAAGGGTACGGGTTATAGGGTTTTGAATAGGACTGAATGGTTAGGATAAGGGTACGGGTTATAGGGTTTTGAATAGGACTGAATGGTTAGGATAAGGGTACGGGTTATAGGGTTTTGAATAGGACTGAATGGTTAGGGTAAGGGTAAAGGTTAGGATAAGGGTAATGGTTATAGGGTTTTGAATAGGACTGAATGGTTAGGATAAGGGTAAAGGTTAGGATAAGGGTAATGGTTATAGGGTTTTGAATAGGACTGAATGGTTAGGATAAGGGTAAAGGTTAGGGTTAGGATAAGGGTAAAGGTTATAGGGTTTTGAATAGGACTGAATGGTTAGGATAAGGGTACGGGTTATAGGGTTTTGAATAGGACTGAATGGTTAGGGTAAGGGTAAAGGTTAGGATAAGGGTAATGGTTATAGGGTTTTGAATAGGACTGAATGGTTAGGATAAGGGTACAGGTTATAGGGTTTTGAATAGGACTGAATGGTTAGGGTAAGGGTAAAGGTTAGGATAAGGGTAATGGTTATAGGGTTTTGAATAGGACTGAATGGTGTGACCTGTGGAAACGTTGTTATAAATCAAATCCCCAGGGAGCAGCAGTGTGCAGTGTTTTCCTGTCTGTTTTCCAGGAGTCTACAACTTCATCACCTGTGGAAAGTACCTGGATGTGCGTATGTTCTTCAGCTTTTGTACTGAATTGTTTGTCCCCCAAAAGATTAGTTGTACAACACTGTGTATGTGGATGTGTGTTCGTGCATAAACAATGGTATACTTTACCACGGCTCTTTCAGAACGATTACAATCTGTTTCTCTCTCTCTCTGTTTCTCTCTCTGTTTCTCTCTCTGTTTCTCTCTCTCTCTTTCTCTCTCTCTTTCTCTCTCTCTTTCTCTCTCTCTGTTTCTCTCTCTGTTTCTCTCTCTGTTTCTCTCTCTCTGTTTCTCTCTCTCTCTTTCTCTCTCTCTTTCTCTCTCTCTGTTTCTCTCTCTGTTTCTCTCTCTGTTTCTCTCTCTCTGTTTCTGTTTCTCTCTCTGTTTCTCTCTCTCTCTCTCTCTCTCTCTGTGTTTCTCTCTCTCTGTTTCTCTCTCTCTGTTTCTCTCTCTCTGTTTCTCTCTGTTTTCTCTCTCTGTTTCTGTTTCTCTCTCTCTCTGTTTCTCTCTCTGTTTCTGTTTCTCTCTCTCTCTCTGTTTCTCTCTCTGTTTCTCTCTCTCTCTCTCTCTCTCTCTGTTTCTCTCTCTCTGTTTCTCTCTCTCTCTCTTTCTCTCTCTGTTTCTCTCTCTCTCTCTCTCTCTCTCTGTTTCTCTCTCTCTGTTTCTCTCTCTCTCTCTTTCTCTCTCTTTCTCTCTCTCTCCCTTCATCTCTCTATCTCTCTCTGTTTCTCTCTCTGTTTCTCTCTCTCTGTTTCTCTCTCTCTGTCTCTCTCTCTCTGTTTCTCTCTCTCTTTCTCTCTCTCTTTCTCTCTCTCTGTTTCTCTCTTTCTCTCTGTTACCTCTCTCTCTCTGTTTCTCTCTCTGTTTCTCTCTCTGTTTCTCTCTCTCTCGCTCTCTCTCTCTGTTTCTCTCTCTGTTTCTGTTTCAATTCAATTCAATTCAATTCAATTCAATTCAAGGGCTTTATTGGCATGGGAAACATGTGTTAACATTGCCAAAGCAAGTGAGGTAGACAACATACAAAGTGAATATATAAGGTGAAAAACAACAAAAATGAACAGTAAACATTACACATACAGAAGTTTCAAAACAGTAAAGACATTACAAATGTCATATTATATATATATATATATATATATATATATATACATATACAATGTACAAATAGTTAAAGGACACAAGATAAAATAAATAAGCATAAATATGGGTTGTATTTACAATGGTGTTTGTTCTTCACTGGTTGCCCTTTTCTCGTGGCAACAGGTCACAAATCTTGCTGCTGTGATGGCACACTGTGGAATTTCACCCAGTAGATATGGGAGTTTTTCAAAATTGGATTTGTTTTCGAATTCTTTGTGGATCTGTGTGATCTGGGGGAAATATGTATCTCTAATATGGTCATACATTGGGCAGGAGGTTAGGAAGTGCAGCTCAGTTTCCACCTCATTTTGTGGGCAGTGAGCACATAGCCTGTCTTCTCTTGAGAGCCATGTCTGCCTACGGCGGCCTTTCTCAATAGCAAGGCTATGCTCACTGAGTCTGTACATAGTCAAAGCTTTTCTTAATTTTGGGTCAGTCACAGTGGTCAGGTATTCTGCCGCTGTGTACTCTCTCTGTTTAGGGCCAAATAGCATTCTAGTTTGCTCTGTTTTTTGGTTAATTCTTTCCAATGTGTTAAGTAATTATCTTTTGTTTTCTCATGATTTGGTTGGGTCTAATTGTGCTGTTGTCCTGGGGCTCTGTAGGGTGTGTTTGTGTTTGTGAACAGAGCCCCAGGACCAGCTTGCTTAGGGACTCTTCTCCAGGTTCATCTCTCTGTAGGTGATGGCTTTGTTATGGAAGGTTTGTGAATCGCTTCCTTTTAGGTGGTTGTAGAATTTAATGGCTCTTTTCTGGATTTTGATAATTAGTGGGTATCGGCCTAATTCTGCTCTGCATGCATTATTTGGTGTTTTACGTTGTACACGGAGGATATTTTTGCAGAATTCTGCGTGCAGAGTCTCAATTTGGTGTTTGTCCCATTTTGTGAAGTCTTGGTTGGTGAGCGGACCCCAGACCTCACAACCATAAAGGGCAATGGGCTCTATGACTGATTCAAGTATTTTTAGCCAAATCCTAATTGGTATGTTGAAATTGATGTTTCTTTTGATGGCATAGAATGCCCTTCTTGCCTTGTCTCTCAGATCGTTCACAGCTTTGTGGAAGTTACCTGTGGCACTGATGTTTAGGCCAAGGTATGTATAGTTTTTGTGTGCTCTAGGGCAACAGTGTCTAGATGGAATTTGTATTTGTGGTCCTGGTGACTGGACCTTTTTGGAACACCATTATTTTGGTCTTACTGAGATTTACTGTCAGGGCCCAGGTCTGACAGAATCTGTGCATAAGATCTAGGTGCTGCTGTAGGCCCTCCTTGGTTGGTGACAGAAGCACCAGATCATCAGCAAACAGCAGACATTTGACTTCGGATCCTAGCAGGGGAGGCCGGGTGCTGCAGACTTTTCTAGTGCCCGCGCCAATTCGTTGATATATATGTTGAAGAGGGTGGGGCTTAAGCTGCATCCCTGTCTAACCCCACGACCCTGTGTGAAGAAATGTGTGTGTTTTTTGCCAATTTTAACCGCACACTTGTTGTTTGTGTACATGGATTTTATAATGTCGTATGTTTTACCCCCAACACCACTTTCCATCAGTTTGTATAGCAGACCCTCATGCCAGATTGAGTCGAAGGCTTTTTTGAAATCAACAAAGCATGAGAAGACTTTGCCTTTGTTTTGGTTTGTTTGGTTGTCAATTAGGGTGTGCAGGGTGAATACATGGTCTGTTGTACGGTAATTTGGTAAAAGCCAATTTGACATTTGCTCAGTACATTGTTTTCATTGAGGAAATGTACGAGTCTGCTGTTAATAATAATGCAGAGGATTTTCCCAAGGTTACTGTTGACACATATTCCACGGTAGTTATTGGGGTCAAATTTGTCTCCACTTTTGTGGATTGGGGTGATCAGTCCTTGGTTCCAAATATTGGGGAAGATGCCAGAGCTAAGTATGATGTTAAAGAGTTTTAGTATAGCCAATTGGAATTTGTTGTCTGTATATTTGATCATTTCATTGAGGATACCATCGACACCACAGGCCTTTTTGGGTTG